>NC_045127.1:26512058-26705613 GCF_007655135.1 Punica granatum | reverse complement strand
GTGCGAGATTACTTTCCTGCACCGCAAGTTCGTCGAGCCACCTCGCTAGTCCCTCTTGCAACCTTGCCGGGTCTGCTCACCCGTGCGAGTTTACTTTTGTGCATCGCAAGTTCACTGAGCCACCTCGCTCTCTTCTTGCAACCTTGCCGGGTCTGCTAACCCGTGCGAGCATCCTTTCCTGCACAGCAAGTTCGCCTAGCCTGCTCGCTCGTGCCTCTTGCAACCTTGCCGGGTCTGCTCACCCGTGTTAGTTTACTTTTCGGCATCGCAAGTTCACTGAGCCACCTCGCTCTCCTCTTGCAACCTTGCCGGTGTCAGCACCCCATTTTGGCTCACCATTCCAAACAACGATATTAGCAATGATCCAAGCCATGACTTGAGCAGAATACAGAAAACGGCTCGGCAGAGCAAGAAATCACTATTCATACTCAAGTTGGCAAAATTGAGCAAATGACCCATGGATATGACAGAAGGACTCCCGGGGTCACCAAACGGCAAACAGAGCGACCAGAGAGTTCAACAATGTCCAAAACCGGCATTTTCATTATATCACACGGACGGTACTATTTCGATAGTTCGCTCGGTCGTCGGAAGATAGTAAATATTGGACTCCAAAAAATCCACATCAGTGCCAAAAAGATGGAAAATGTCTTCAAAGGCATTTTGCAAATCATCTGCTCTATACAGAACAATTTTCTGATACTGACAACTTTTTCAGTGGAAGTCCAAAAATGTCGTTTTCTTGGAGAAAAGTTAATGCCAAATATCAAACGCGCGGCCATCCCCATCAGCACACAGAGCATGAATAATGCTTCAGATGTGTCTCTTGGAGTCACACAGGACACTTCAAATGACTTCTGAACGGCAAAACAAGCATAATCCCTCTCAGAGAGCATAGCCGGAGAATGGTCTGATGGAATTACGGCAAACGAAGTTCACACCGCATCGTCCAGAAAACTCTAGCAGACATTCACAATTGGGCAAAACAGACAGCAAAACCTTTCACGCTTTCCCGAGTAACTTCAGAGGAGCGGAAATGACCATTTTCAGTGGAAATCCATATCCGAAGGCCCTCTGTGGGGAAACTTACGTTACACAATGCTAGCTTTCTCAAGGCTCAATGTGGAATCGTCGGAATAAATCACACAACTCATCTAGACCTCCCGAACAGTGCTTTAGAGGTCTCAGATACACTCTTCAAGTCCTTGGAGGTCTGACCTTGACAAACAGAGATTACAGTAATCTCCGGAGTGCCCAAGCAACTCAGAAGTCATCCTGAGAAATCCAGTTTCGGCCTCCTAGGACGTCTCCGGCCCCACGTTAGCATTATCGGCTTAAGGATGACTGTTCACGTTGTCTGACAACTTATGTCAAATGACCAACGTGAGATGCAGATACGAGATATGCTGTCAGAAGCGGACAACTTCGCCCTGGTCGTTTGCAATGAGCAAAATCGGCTTCCGAGCCTCACACACATCCGGGACATTTCTCAATGAAAAATGTCAATCTCGGGCTCATTAACTCCGTTTTCACGCGTATATCGACAATTTGACGTTCAATTCGAACCACGAACTTCGAATACGCAACCAATTGAGACCCGAGTCTTTTCCCGGCTTCACCTCACGAGCCGTGGGACCCACAGGCTGCCCAAGGGCAACCGCCCTTTGCCCTAAAACTTTCGGCCTTTCCCTCTTCCTCTCTTGCCCTCACCTAGCCCAAAATATCTTTGGTCTTTCTAGTCAACACTCAAGCCATTAACTCCACCTCCATTAATGCTTCTTGGCTCTTCCTCATCAAGATACATGGAGGACATTCATCCTCATCTCCATTAGGGCAACCGACTTTTGCTAATGAGGCCCTTAATGGTGCTTTGTTTTGCTTAATTGCTCATTAGCTTCACATATATATTGCATACTTGTCATTAAGCTAATCATTCATGGAGCACACATGATCTTGCTAGTTTCTCCCTCTAGAAAATGCTCTCAACTTCTTAGGAACCAGCAGCAAGCAAATCACTTCATGAAAACCGAAAACCAAGCCAAAAATCCTTAGAGTTTAGGTCGGGATCCATAGCGGACACTATTCCGACTTATATCCAAAATTCCTCAAACTTCATGGACGACATGTTTCGGACCCAGGGATTCCATTTCTGAACCCAATTTTTAGTTTGAAGTCGTTTGCTCATCATTTTGGGTCGTTTTAGTCATTTCGGGTGAACTTAGAGCTCTCGGGTGAACAGTGACGCGTCACCAGCGTCACCAGCCCCTGTCACCGAGCACCCCAGCGTCCGTCATCGAGCACGCCCGTGCCAGTCACCAGCGCTCGTCATCCAGCACTCTCGTGCCTGTCACCGTGCCCGACACCAGTGCCCGTCACCCGCGCCACCCGCGCTCGTCACCGAGCACGCCCGTGCCTGTCACCGTGCTCGACGCCCGCGCCCGTCACCAGCGCCACCAGCGCCCGTCACCAGCGCTCGTCCTCCAGCACGCTCGTGCCTGTCACCGTGCCCGATACCGGCGCCCGTCACCAGCGCCACCCGCGCTCGTCACCGAGCACGCCCGTGCCTATCACTGTGCCCGACGCCCGCGCCTGTCACCAGCGCCACCCGTGCCCGTCACCAGCGCCACCAGCGCCCGTCACCGGCGTCACCAGCGCTCGTCACCGAGCACACCCGTGCCGGTCACCGTGCCCGACACCAGCGCCCGTCAGCAGCGCCACCCGCCCTCGTCACCGAGCACGCCCGTGCCTGTCACCGTGCCCGACGCCCGCGCCTGTCACAAGCGACACTAGCGCCCGTCACCAGCGCCACCAGCGCCCGTCATCCAGCACACCCGTGCCCGTCACCCGACGCCCGCGCCTGTCACCAGCGCCACCCGTGCCCGTCACCAGCGCCACCAGCGCCCGTCACCAGCGCTCGTCACCGAGCACGCCCGTGCCTGTCACCGTGCCCGACGCCAGCGCCCGTCACCAGCGCCACCCGCGCTCGTCACCGAGCACGCCCGTGCCTGTCACCGTGTCCGACGCCCCCGCCTGTCACCAGCGACACCAGCGCCCGTCACCAGCTCCACCCGCGCCCGTCACCGAGCACACCTGTGCCCAGCGCCACCAGCACCCGTCATCCAGCACACTCGTGCCCGTCACCCAGCACGCCCTTGCCCGTCACCAGCGCCCGTCACCAGCGCCACCAGTACTCGTCGTGCCTGTCACCGTGCCTGACACCGGTGCCCATGACCGGCGCTCGTCATCGTGCCCGACGCCCGTCCCCGTGCTTGGCCATACCCGTGCGCGTCCACCCTTGCACCCGAATACTCTTTCAAGGGTTCCACCGAGTCACCCGACTCTCAAACACTTCCCCGACTCTTTCCTCGTATCCCGAGGCTAGGTAAAACATTCTCGACTTAGAGGAGTTAGGGCTTTTCATATTTTTGCATGGCTATGGAGTATTATGGTGTTTCATTCATGTTTCACTTGCAAGATTCAATTTTCATGCAATTTTACGTTATGTGCACTATCTTATGACTTGCTAGCATGTCGGAAAAGGGCTTGGATCGTCGTAAAGAAGACTATCCCTACCCGACTATGGCAAACTAACTCTCGGCCAAGTCTCTAAATGAGAGGGTTGAGATTTAAATTGCCCTTTCCGGGTTAAGATCGGTCTCCTTAGCCGATCCAAGTTAGTTTCCGAGCTTGTTTTATCGTTATTGCACGCATGAAGCCGGTGTTATTTTATCCTTTCCTTTACTAACACGTTTGTGAATGTTTGTATGTTTAAATGAGCTAAACAAATTGTGATAACACCGGCTCTTTGTTAAAAAGGAGTGTTATTTATCACGGTTGATGTTTGAGCATGCGAAAAACAATTAAACCACGACTAGGAAATCATTTATGACTCGGATAGAGCCATGAGAACCTTCGGCCACCTTTCATGAGATGAAGCCGAGGGCTTCTTGGCCTTCCTTGGGTCAAGAATGAGTTCCTTATCTCAAGTTTAATTCGTTTATCGGATGGTGTGAATTTTTTTTACTTCCACGTCTTTATGATTCCTATGTTAAAGTATCGTTTAAAGACTCTTTTAAAATAAACGTGCATGGATTCATGTATCGGGGACTCATTTGGATCCATTCGGTTATAAGGATATTGTCGGTTATTCAACTGAATTATCCTTGATCGTTATGGATTGATTTTGGTCGTCGAATCACGAATCGTTTTCCTAATTAATGTATTCGGCTATAACCCTTAAGCATTAATTCCACAAATGGGTTAATCGGGACGCCCACATGATTAAACCCACTTCACACTGATAAAGTTTGCACAAATTGGCCGTTAACTGATAACTCGCGTCGACGAGTCGTCAAATGACGTTGGTGCCCTTTTCAAACTTATCAATTTCAAAACCCGAAACGCGCGGTCCGAGGTAGCATGGACGACTGGAAAGGGCTTCTGTGTCTCAACTTGAGTTTTTACCTGATTCCAGGTAGCTCAGGTCAGGATACAGAAGATCTTTCTAGATCACTTCCGGGCAGATCGACCGGTTCTTTGGCTTTTCGGGGTTCTTACACAACCCTGGACGATTCAGGGATTTGGTTGACACCGGCTATAGGCCGAGGTGGCCCGCACTGCGATATTTCCCCTTTTCTAAAAACAATTTTCAAATAAAGGGTAAAATCGTCTTTTCACAATTCAGCGACACCCTTAGGGTTAGCATGACAGAAACACTACAGTACGGGATAAGAATGGGCTACCTGTTCAGGTGCAGGTTCATCTGCATAGCCTTTTCTTATCTAACTGATGAGTTTCTGTCATCCTAACATAGACTCGGGTAACTAGAACGGTTATCTCTGTCAGAAAACATGCTAAATGCGGATTAACTTTTCACTCGACCTAACCAAACACTAGATAATGGTTAGGAGGAATTCTAGATTCCAAATCTAGAGTCAAAACACGAGTTTGGTTAATTCAGTGGTAATTCAGTGTCACAATACAGAACAACTGTAAAAGCAATCCACACACCTGAGATTTGACTCTTTTTGTCAAGTTCTCAAAACAAAGCCGAATGCTAAAACGTTGGCACATGCTTGATTGTTTAGCATATGGCATTTGCTTGCAAAAAAAAACACCCATGGGTTAATAATCTGTTAATTCACGTAAACACGACAAGAACAAACACTTTGTCTGTTATTAACATGTTGCGTGTTATCTTTTCGCACTTGTTTGCCATGCGGGTCGAGCCTGATCTCTAGGCCGAATAATATTAGGGTTCAACGCCCTAATCATCGAGCATAGGGTTCAACACCCTAATCAACACTCACAGGGTCCAACGCTCTATTCACTGAGAGCATCCATTGAATTTCAGTTCTTCGGTCTTTTCCCTAAACTCACGGTGAGTTAGAGTGGAATAATAACCGAACGCGAAACGACTGGAATTCGACCCTTTTGTAATTTGTATTTATTGTTTTCGAGAGCATTGTAAGGATTTTATTTTGTACATTTATTCTGTAAGAATTCCAATCGGTGAGCGAACGGTCCGAGAGTCGAATTAATCGAATCGGTCTAATGCTTGCCCAGATACAAGTAAATCCAAGAACTCGCGGTTCCGGTTCCGCACAGATCAATGCCTTAACGACAAACTAGGTGTTCCATACCCCTAGACCCGGATAACTTATCCGCCCTCGACCTTCGGGTCGTAAAATGATAAGTGGCGACTCCTTCTCTCACACGTGTCCGACGCGCGTCCCCACGGGAAGGTGGACACCCACCAAGCCGCGCGATCCAAAAGCGCGCAATGCGGGCCCCGACGAGAGTCCACATTCGGGTCCGTACAGCCGGGTCTGCTAACCCATGCGAGCTTACTTTCCCGCACCGCAAGTTCGCCGAGCCACCTTGCTCGTGCCTCTTGCAAATTTGCCGAGTCTGCTAACCCGTGCGAGCTTAATTTCCTGCACCGCAAGTTCGCCGAGCCACCCCGCTCGTGCCTCTTGCAACCTTGCCGGAGCTGCTAACCCGTGCGAGTCTACTTTCCTGCACCGCAAGTTCGCCGAGCCACCTCACTAGTGCCTCTTGCAACCTTGCCGGGTCTGCTAACCCGGGCGAGTTTACTTTGCTCCACCGCAAGTTCGCCAAGCCACCTAGCTCGTGCCTATTGCAAAGTTGCCGGGTCTGCTAACCTGTGCGCGCTTACTGTGCGAGTTTACTTTCTTGCACCGCAAGTTCGCCGAGCCACCTCGCTCGTGCCTCTTGCAACGTTGCCCGGTCTGCTAACCCGTGCGAGATTACTTTCCTACATCGCAAGTTCGCCGAGCCACCTCGCTCGTGCCTCTTGCAAACTTGCCGGGTCTGCTAACCCGTGCGAGTTTACTTTCCTCCACCTCAAGTTCGCCGAGCCACGTCGCTCGTGCCTCTTTCGACCTTGCTGGCTCTGCTAACCCGTGCGAGTTTAATTTCTTGCACCACAAGTTCGCCGAGCCACCTCGCTCGTGCCTCTTGCAACTTTGCGGGGTCTACTAACCGTCGTGAGCTTACTTTCTTGCACCGCAAGTTCGCCGAGCCACCTTGTTCGTGCCTCTTGCAACCTTGCCGGGTCTACTAACCCGTGCGAGATTACTTTCCTACATCGCAAGTTCGCCGAGCCACCTCGCTCGTGCCTCTTGCAACCTTGCCGGGTCTGCTAACCCGTGCGAGTTTACTTTCCTCCACCTCCAGTTCGCCTAGCCACCTCGCTCGTGCCTCTTGCAACCTGGCCGGGTCTGTTAACCCGTGCGAGCTAACTTTCCTGCACCGCAAGTTCGCCGAGCCACGTCGCTCATGCCTCTTGCAACCTTGCCAGGTGTGCTAACCCTCGCGAGATTACTTTCCTGCACCGTAAGTTCGCCGAGCCTCCTCGCTCATGCCCCTTGCAACCTTGCCGGGTCTGCTAACCTGTGCGAGTTTACTTTCTAGCACCGCAAGTTCGCTGAGCCACCTCGCTCGTGCATCTTGCAACCTTGCGGGGTCTGCTAACCTGTGCGAGTTTACTTTCTTGATCCGCAAGTTAGCCGAGCCACCTTGCTCGTGCCTCTTTCGACCTTGCTAGGTCTGCTAACCCGTGCGAGCTTACTTTCCCGTGCGAGCTTACTTTCATGCATTGCAAGTTAGCCGAGCCTGCTCGCTCGTGCCTCTTGCAACCTTACCGGGTCTGCTAACCCGTGCGAGTTCACTTTCGTGCACCGCAAGTTCGCCGAGCCACCTCGCTCGTGACTCTTGCAACCCTGCGGGGTCTGCTAACCGGTGCGAGTTTACTTTCTTGCAGCGCAAGTTCGCCTAGCCATCTCGCTCGTGCCTCATGCAACCTTGCCGGGCCTGCTAACCCGTGCGAGTTTACTTTCCTGCAGCGCAAGTTCGCCGAGCCACCTCACTCGTGGCTCTTGTAACCATACCGGGTATGCTAACCCGTGCGAGCTTTCTTTCCTGCACCTTAAGATCGACGAGCCACCTCGCTCGTGCCTCTTGCAATCTTGCCGGGTCTGCTAACCCGTGCGAGTTTACTTTCCTCCACCGCAAGTTCGCCGAGCCACCTCGCTCTAGTCTCTTTCAACCTTGCTGGGTCTGCTAACCCGTGCGAGTTTAAGTTCTTGCACTGCAAATTCGCCGAGTCACCTCGCTCGTGCCACTTGCAACCTTGCTAGGTCTGCTAATCGGTGCGAGTTTACTTTCTTGCACCGCAAGTTCGCCGAGCCACCTCGCTCGTGCCTCTTACAACCTCACCGGGTCGGCTAACCCATGCGAGTTTACTTTCCTGCACCGCAAGTTCGCCGAGCCACCTCTCTTGTGACCCTTGCAACCTTGCCGGGTCTGCTCACCCGTGCGAGCTTACTTTTCTGCACGGCAAATTCGCCGAGCCACCTCGTTCGTGCCTCTTGCAAACTTCCCGGGACTGCTAACCCGTGCGAGTTTACGTTCCTGCACCGCAAGTTCGCTGAGCCTGCTCGCTCGTGCCTCTAGCAACCTTGCCGGGTCTACTAACCCGTGCGAGTTTACTTTCTTGCACCGCAAGTTCACCGAGCCACCTCTCTCGTACCTCTTGCAACCTAGCCGGGTATGCTAACCCGTGCGAGCTTACATTCCTGCGCCTTAAGTTCGCCGAGTCACCTTGCTCGTGCCTCTTGCAACCTTGCCGGGTCCGCTAACCCGTGCGAGATTACTTTCCTGCATCGCAAGTTCGCCGAGCCACCTCGTTCGTGCCTCTAGCAACCTTGCCGGGTCTGCTAACCCGTGCGAGTTTACTTTCCTCCACCTCCAGTTCGCCGAGCCACCTCGCTCGTGCCTCTTGCAACCTGACCGGTTCAGCTAACCAGAGTGAGCTAACTTTCCTGCACCGCAACTTCGCCGAGCCACGTCGCTCATGCCTCTTGCAACCTTGCCGGGTGTGCTAACCCGCGCGAGATTACTTTTCTGCACCGCAAGTTCGCCGAGCCTCCACGCTCGTGCCCCTTGTAACCTTGCCGGGTGTGCTAACCTGTGAGAGTTTACTTTCTTGCACCGCAAGTTCGCCGAGCCACCACGCTCGTGCCTCTTGCAACCTTGCGGGGTCTGCTAACCTTTGCGAGTTTACTTTCTTGATCCGCAAGTTCGACGAGCCACCTTGCTCGTGCCTCTTTCGACCTTGCTAGGTCTGCTAACCCGTGCGAGCTTACTTTCCCGTGCAAGCTTACTTTCCTGCATCGCAAGTTAGTCTAGCCACCTCGCTCGTGACTCTTGCAACCTTGTAGGGCCTGCTAACCGGTGCAAGTTTACTTTCTTGCAGCGCAAGTTCGCCGAGCCACCTCGCCCGTACTTCTTGCCACCTTGCCGGATCTGCTAACCCGTGCGAGCTTACTTTCGTGCGCCGCAAGTTCGCCGAGCCACCTCCATCGTGCCTCTTGCAAACTTGCCGGGTCTGCTAACCCGTGCGAGTTTACTATCCTGCACCGCAAGTTCGCCGAGCCACCTCACTCGTGGCTCTTGTAACCATGCCGGGTATGCTAACCCGTGCATGCTTTCTTTCCTGCACCTTAAGATCGTCGAGCCACCTCGCTAGTGCCTCTTGCAATCTTGCCGGGTCTGCTAACCCGTGCGAGTTTACTTCCCTCCTCCGTAAGTTCACCGAGCCACCTCGCTCTGGCCTCTCTCTACCTTGCTGGGTCTGCTAACCCGTGCGAGTTTAATTTCTTGCACCGCAAGTTCGCCGAGCCACCTCGCTCGTGCCACTTGCAACCTTGCTAGGTCTGCTAACCGGTGCGAGTTTACTTTCTTGCACCGCAAGTTCGCCGAGCCACCTCGCTCGTGCCTCTTGCAACCTCACCGGGTCTGCTAACCCGTGCGAGTTTACTTTCCTCCACCTCCAATTCGCCTAGCCACCTTGCTCGTACCTCTTGCAACCTGGCCGGGTCTGCTAACCCGTGCGAGCTAACTTTCTTGCACTGCAAGTTCGCCGAGCCACGTCGCTCATGCCTCTTGCAACCTTGTCGGTTGTGCTAACCCGCGCGAGATTACTTTCCTGCACCGTAAGTTCGCCGAGCCTCCTCGCTCATGCCCCTTGCAACCTTGCCGGGTCTGCTGGCCTGTGCGAGTTTACTTTCTAGCACCGCAAGTTCGCCGAGCCACCTCGCTCGTGCTTCTTGCAACCTTGCGGGGTCTGCTAACCTGTGCGAGTTTACTTTCTAGATCCGCAAGTTAGCCGAGCCACCTTGCTCGTGCCTCTATCGACCTTGCCAGGTCTGCTAACCCGTGCGAGCTTACTTTCCCGTGCGAGCTTACTTTCATGCATTGCAAGTTAGCCGAGCCTGCTCGCTCGTGCCTCTTGCAACCTTGCCGGGTCTGCTAACCCGTGCGAGTTCACTTTCGTGCACCGCAAGTTCGCCGAGCCACCTCGCTCGTGACTCTTGCAACCCTGCGGGGTCTGCTAACCGGTGCGAGTTTACTTTCTTGCAGCGCAAGTTCGCCTAGCCATCTCGATCGTGCCTCATGCAACCTTGCCGGGTCTGCTAACCCGTGCGAGTTTACTTTCCTGCAGCGCAAGTTCGCCGAGCCACCTCACTCGTGGCTCTTGTAACCATACCGGGTATGCTAACCCGTGCGAGCTTTCTTTCCTGCACCTTAAGATCGACGAGCCACCTCGCTCGTGCCTCTTGCAGTCTTACCGGGTCTGCTAACCCGCGCGAGTTTACTTTCTTCCACCGCAAGTTCGCCAAGCCACCTACCTCTGGCCTCTTTCAACCTTGCTGGGTCTGCTAACCCGTGCGAGCTTACTTTCCCGTGCGAGGTTACTTTCATGTATTGCAAGTTAGCTGAGCCTGCTCGCTCGTGCCTGTTGCAACCTTGTCGGGTCTGCTAACCCGTGCGAGTTCACTTTCGTGCATCGCAAGTTCGCCGAGCCACCTCGCTCGTGACCCTTGCAACCTTGCGGGGTCTGCTAACCCGTGCGAGTTTACTTTCTTGCAGCGCAAGTTCGCCTAGCCAGCTCGCTCGTGCCTCATGCAACCTTGCCGGGTCTGCAAACCCGTGCGAGTTTACTTTCCTGCACCGCAAGTTCGCCGAGCCACCTCACTCGTGGCTCTTGTAGCCATACCGGATATGCTAACCCGTGCGAGCTTTCTTTCCTGCACCTTAAGATCGACGAGCCACCTCGCTCGTGCCTCTTGCAGTCTTGCCGGGTTTGCTAACCCGTGCGAGTTTACTTTCTTCCACCTCAAGTTCGCCGAGCCACCTACCTCTGGCCTCTTTCAACCTTGCTGGGTCTGCTAACCCGTGCGAGTTTAAGTTCCTGCACCGCAAATTCGCCGAGCCACCTCGCTCGTGCCACTTGCAACCTTGCTAGGTCTGCTAATCGGTGCGAGTTTACTTTCTTGCACCGCAAGTTCGCCGAGCCACCTCGCTCGTGCCTCTTGCAACCTCACCGGGTCGGCTAACCCATGCGAGTTTACTTTCCTGCACCGCAAGTTCGCCGAGCCACCTCTCTTGTGACCCTTGCAACCTTGCCGGGTCTGCTCACCCGTGCGAGCTTACTTTTCTGCACAGCAAATTCGCCGAGCCACCTCGTTCGTGCCTCTTGCAAACTTGCCGGGACTGCTAACCCGTGCGAGTTTACTTTCCTGCACCGCAAGTTCGCTAAGCCTGCTCGCTCGTGCCTCTAGCAACCTTGCCGGGTCTACTTACCCGGGCGAGTTTACATTGCTCCACCGCAAGTTCGCCAAGCCACCTCGCTCGTGCCTATTGCAAAGTTGCCGGGTCTGCTAACCTGTGCGCGCTTACTGTGCGAGTTTACTTTCTTGCACCGCAAGTTCGCCGAGCCACCTCGCTCGTGCCTCTTGCAACGTTGCCGGGTCTGCAAACCCGTGCGAGATTACTTTCCTACATCGCAAGTTCGCCGAGCCACCTCGCTCGTGCCTCTTGCAAACTTGCCGGGTCTGCTAACCCGTGCGAGCTTACTTTCCTCCATCTCAAGTTTGCCGAGCCACGTCGCTCGTGCCTCTTTCGACCTTGCTGGCTCTGCTAACCCGTGCGAGTTTAATTTCTTGCACCACAAGTTCGCCGAGCCACCTCACTCGTACCTCTTGCAACCATGCGGGGTCTACGAACCGTCGCGAGCTTACTTTCTTGCACCGCAAGTTCGCCGAGCCACCTTGCTCGTGCCTCTTGCAACCTTGCCGGGTCTGCTAACCCGTGCGAGATTACTTTCCTACATCGCAAGTTCGCCGAGCCACCTCGCTCGTGCCTCTTGCAACCTTGCCGGGTCTGCTAACCCGTGCAGTTCACTTTCCTCCACCTCCAGTTCGCCTAGCCACCTCGCTCGTGCCTATAGCAACCTAGCCGGGTCTGCTAACCCGTGCGAGCTAACTTTCCTGCACCGCAAGTTTGCCGAGCCACGTCGCTCATGCCTCTTGCAACCTTGCCGGGTGTGCTAACCCTCGCGAGATTACTTTCCTACACCGTAAGTTCGCCGAGCCTCCTCGCTCGTGCGCCTTGCAACCTTGCCGGGTCTGCTAACCTGTGCGAGTTTACTTTCTTGCACCGCAAGTTCGCCGAGCCACCACGCTCGTGCCTCTTGCAACCTTGCGGGGTCTGCTAAACTTTGCGAGTTTACTTTCTTGATCCGCAAGTTCGACGAGCCACCTTGCTCGTGCCTCTTTCGACCTTGCTAGGTCTGCTAACCCGTGCGAGCTTACTTTCCTGCATCGTAAGTTAGTCGAGCATGCTCGCTCGTGCCTCTTGCAACCTTGCCGGGTGTGCTAACCCGTGCGAGTTCACTTTCGTGCACCACATGTTCGCCTAGCCACCTCGCTCGTGACTCTTGCAACCTTGAGGGGCCTACTAACCGGTGCAAGTTTACTTTCTTGCAGCGCAAGTTCGCCTAGCCATCTCGCTCATGTCTCTTATAACCATGCCGGGTATGCTAACCCGTGCGAGCTTTCTTTCCTGCACCTTAAGATCGACGAGCCACCTCGCTCGTGCCTCTTGCAATCTTGCCGGGTCTGCTAACCCGTGCGAGTTTACTTTCCTCCACCGCAAGTACACCGAGCCACCTCGCTCTGGCCTCTCTCTACCTTGCTGTGTCTGCTAACCCGTGCGAGTTTAATTTCTTGCACCGCAAGTTCACCGAGCCACTTCGCTCGTGCCACTTGCAACCTTGCTAGGTCTGCTAACCGGTGCGAGTTTACTTTCTTGCACCGCAAGTTCGCCGAGCCACCTCGCTCGTGCCTCTTGCAACCTCACCGGGTCGGCTAACCCGTGCGAGTTTACTTTCCTGCACCGCAAGTTCGCCGAGCCACCTCACTCGTGACCCTTGCAACCTTGCCGGGTCTGCTCACCCGTGCGAGCTTACTTTTCTGCACCCCAAATTCGCCGAGCCACCTCCCTCGTGCCTCTTGCAAACTTGCCGGGACTGCTAACCCTCGCGAGTTTACTTTCCTGCAACGCAAGCTCGCCGAGCCACCTCCCTCGTGCCTCTTGCAACCTTGTCGGGTCTGCTAACCCGTGCGAGCTTACTTTCCTGCACCGCAAGTTCGTCGAGCCTGCTCGCTCGTGCCTCTTGCAACCTTGCCGGGTCTACTAACCCGTGCGAGTTTACTTTCTTGCACCGCAAGTTCGCCGAGCCACCTCCCTCGTACCTATTGCAACCTAGCCGGGTATGCTAACCCGTGCGATCTTACTTTCCTGCGCCTGAAGTTCGCCGAGCCACCTCGCTCGTGCCTCTTGCAACCTTGCCCGGTCTGCTAACCCGTGCGAGTTTACTTTTCTCCACCTCAAGTTCGCCGAGCCACGTCGCTCGTGCCTCTTTCGACCTTGCTAGGTTTTTTAACCCGTGCGAGTTTAATTTCTGGCACCGCTGTCAGCACCTCATTTTGGCCCACCGGCTTCCCACACGAGTATTCACGACCAGAGCTCGGGACACTATTCATCATCCGGCAATCAGTGGCAAAAAGGCGGGCGCGGAGTCATGAACAATAAGAGAAGAGCACGGTCCACTGAGAAAGGCGGAAGAGAGCTGTCAGAAGAACGAGCGAACAAGGAATCCCGAAAACGACGGAAGAGGCATTGTGGCACTATTCATCACCGAGTCACCGAAGCACCGAAAGGTGCCCAATGTGGGACTCTAAAAATCCCCCTCGGTGCCAAAGAGACCAATGACACGTCCGGACGCATTTCCGGGGCATACCACATGAGCCGGAACACCCCGATCTCTCATGGACGCCTTTTCTGACAGAGCTCCCGGGGCCCGCTCCACTGACAAGCAGACGGCCCCCCAAAATGGGCCTACAGGCACCCAGGGACCACCAAAGTCAGGGAACAAGCTTCAGATGACCTTCTGGAACTCGACTCGGTTTCCCGATGGACGTTTCAGTGGTCATGAACATCTCCCAGCGAGCCTTCGGGGCACGTCCACGGAAAACAGAGATCACAACGATCCCCGAGCACCTCGAGACATTCAGGGAATACTGAGAAAGCCCCGGTCCAAAGTCCCTAGGTCTTCCCGGGCCAACGGTCTTCGGCCGGGGACGACGAGCCAACGATCCCCAAGGGACAGAAGGGTCACCGAAACGAATGTCAAGACGCACAAAGAGCAATCGGGGACCGGGGGACACTAAACTCTGCTCCGAACGTCCAAACAGGGCAAAACCGACTCTCGAGGCGCCGAGTCGCCCGAACGTTCGTTCACACGACGCATGGCGATATTAGGCTCATTCAAATCCTTGTCATTCAAGCATTCCAAATCTACAAATTAATTGGACATCGGAGATCGAATGCGTGTTCAATCAAGCCTTAAGTTTTTTTCGACTTTTCTCTTAATCGAATGGGGCCCACAGCTCAGCCAAGCCAAGCCACAAAGCCACGGCTCAACCCCAAGCCACGGCTCAACCCCACGGCTTCGACTTGACCGCCCAAGCCACGGCTCAATCCCTCTTGGCCGGCGGCTCAACCCCTCTCATCTTCCCTCCACCACACAATTTCAAATTTCCCTCACATCTATCACCTCCTATCATCCATCCATCAACTCCCATCAACCTTCCACTCACAAACCCCACCCTAATCACCTAGATATTTTCGACAGCCCCCTCTTATGCCCCCTAACCGCGATTAACTCCACTTAATCAAGCCATTAGCCTAGCCTTTATAAGCCTTTGCACCATTAGCTTTAATCACTTCTTCAATTCTCATTCTCTCTCAAGCCAATCTCTCTCAAGAACTCTCCCAAGCTCCAGCCCTCTCATTCAGCTCGTCCAGCCCGTGCCAAGGCCAAAACCGGCCGAAATCACCAGAAAACCACCCGGTATTCCAGTGACCACCCGACCCGACTTAAGCCAAAAATCACCAAACTCCCTAACCTACATATTTTCCATCCCCTAAGTCCATTTCCGAGCTTAGATTTCCCATTTGAGCTCCCCAACATCACGTTCCAGCCACAAGAGCAATCAGGTCCCGAGAGTCACTAGCCGGGTGCACCGTGCCCTAATGCCGTAACATTTCTTCCCACCACTTCGGTGAGTCGTGCCATCACATTCAAAGGGTTCCTCACCATCCTCACCCTCCCCCGTGAAGAGGTGGTCACGATCCGAGGACCGATCCGCCGTGCACAACCACCGTTCCACTTGTTTTTTCTTTACCGGGTTACTTTTCCTTCACCGAGCTTTCACTCATTGTTTCGGGTTCATCCAGGGTTTGGCACGTTCGGGACTACCCACGGATGTCTAGATCCGTCTCTTAGGAGTCCAACGAGCCCGACCTTGCACCGTGCCATGACCGGAGCTAGCGTGCCGACCCCGTTCTTTCCGAGTTGCCACGGCTGCACCCCTCTCGGGTCACTCACTCGTAGCCTTCAACCCGTGTCTTGCGACTCTCAAGGCCACTTCCCCGACTCTTTCCCTCGTGCATCGAGGCTAGGTAACATCCCTCTACAACTTAGAAAAGCTAGGACTCTTGATGTTTATTGTTATGAAATATTAAGGTGATTAAAAGACCCGAAAAGCATGAAAGTCACTCTTTTTCTTTTAGATCCGGGCTTCCCATGCAACCCATGCATCGAACGTGTTTCGTTTTTTTTTGCTACGTCCATATGTCGTATGAATGTGCATGCATAGTGTGAAATGGTCCGAATCTAAAAGGATGAGACGGACATGGACTCAAGAGAGTCATGGAGCCTCTCGGTCGTGCCCCATAGGGGGGAGCCTTGAGCCTCTTTGGCTCTCTAGGGTCCATGGCCGCCTCATCTTTCCGGATTTGGCCATTCCCACGGTCGTGATGTCTCTAATCGTGGTTGAAATGTGATTGCATGACGGGAAAGGTTTGGGATCTAGGAGGAAGAGACCTTAAAGGGTTCGGTTGTGCCAAAGATCCCACGGCCACCCCCCTTGCGACGGGGCCGCGAGGATCCTTGACCCACCCGAAGTCTTGGGACTCATTATGCCATGAGGCCGTGCGTTTCCTGTGACTTGTTTCCGAGTTTACCTCTAAATGAGTCAATGTCACTTGGTTGATTCCTTGCATATGTTGTTCGCGATTGTATTACGCGGTCATTTGTATAATGAAGATTATGTCAACATTGATGTAATAGGAGGTGTGTTAATTTCGTGTGCACGTTACTTGATGCATGCAAGGGACGGTTAAAATTGATACGGAGGCCCATCAACACTCGTAGTGGGTCGAAGGGCATTCGGCCGACTACCCCTAGGGGATGGCCGAAAGCTTCGAGACCCCCTTTGAGTGAGGATCGGTTTCTATTACCATTTTAAAACCGATCTTTGGAGTTGTTTGTGGTTTTCTCATTAATCGATGGATGAGTCCTAATTACGTGGTAGGCGTGTTAGATCCGGATAATTACCCATCGAAGCCGTAACCATGAAATGAAACAACAAACATCGAATAATTTCACAAACGGGATAAACGGGACATATTATCCGGACAATTAAATCACTTGGACTAAACAATTGGGTGAATCAATCCTCAATTTGTAAACGCATCGATGATTTACGGAACGATGAAAATGCCCTTTTCCATTAAAAAGCTCACAATTTCAAAATACCGAGATACATAACACGAGTGGAATTGATGTCTAATGAGTACTCGCGTACCATGACTCGAGTCCGGGCCCGATTTGAGGCAGCTCGAGTCAAGATGCGCGAGTCCTCCTTAGACTCCTTCGTGTAACGGGATCTCCAATTTGCATACGAACATCACAATTTCATTACCTGAGGGCATAACCGTCATTCCGTGATTCACCGATACCCTAGGCGCTAGGGAATCGGAAACACCTCGATCTATGGACGGAAAAGGGCAACCCATCCGGGTGCGAGTCTCATTCGCACGGCCCATTCCGTCCACTTTCGGTGTTTCTATCTTCCTATCGTAGATTCGGTGGGGAGCGTTTTAATCATACATTTGGCTTAATCAAACATTAGATAACGGATAGGTGGAATGATAGATTCCAATCTAGAGTCAAAACACGAGTTTGGCTAATTCGGTGAATCCGCAGTGACACTTAACCGAACAAGAGTCATAAAACAAACACACACATGTAATTGGCTTAGAACCGTATCCTAGCCCGCCCTCTATGTTTGCCAAGGTTAGATGCATTGTTTGCCAATCAACCCCGGCTAATAACTGATTAAATCACGTACATTCGACTTAATACACCACTTGTCTGTATTCACCGACAATTGTCAGTTGTTGTCTGTATTGCGTCAGTTTTATCAATTTTCTTTTGTTTAGTCTTTGCATATGATGATTTATTGCGGTTCGGGCCCGAGCCCATAGGCCACGTGCTGTGCGGGGTCCAACGCCCCAAATCACCGAACACGAGGTCCAACGCTTCTTAACTCACCGAGCGCGTGCAACCCGAGTGCGGAATGGGATCTAACCTCGATTCACCGTCACATTCCGAATACGGACTATGTGGAAGGCGGATTTGGATTGAGCGCGTGAAACGGGCTTAGATATCACCCGGGAGCTCGATCGGTCCATCGAATACAGTGAGAACCGGCCGGTTCTCCTGAAAACCGTTGGATCGATCGGACCCGACCCCCGACTCCTCAAGCCCGCGTTGCCTTAATTTGTTTATCGGTTACTCAAAATACTCGGTGAGCCGGAGCGGAATATTGGCCCAATGCAAACCGATCGGGATCCATTTACTTATTCAGTTATACCTTGTAAATTAGTTGAGAGAACATTGTGAGAATTCTATTTGTATGTTCATTCGCGCACTTGTAAGGATCCCCAATCGGCGAGCGAGAGGTCCGAGTGCCGGATCGGTTAAGTTGGTCTATCGCCACCAAAGGATGAGTAAACTCGGATACTCGTGGCTTCGGTTCACGCAGGGATTCGACCATCACGGTTCAATGAACTGTAACGCTAAGAATAGTGAACCGACTCCTCGATGCACAAGCCTACTCATCTTTCGGATTCTTGGCCCAACCTGATCAATTCATCGAATTTACGGTGTCAAAACGGGCGAGTCGAGTGCAACTCTAAATCACGCGGTAAATAAACAAAATGGCAAGCCTAGCAAGTTAGAGTACCGAAAGGGCGTGCGGGATATAGGCCCGCACGTAATAGAACCCCCGAATTTGGAATTTCCGGTTCGGTACGACCATGGCCTTAGCATTTAGGTGTACCCCATACCCCTAGACCCAGGTAACTTGCCGGCCCTCGACCTTCGGGTCGTAAAATGGCAAGTGGCGACTCCTTCTCACGTGCGTTCGTCGCGCATCCCCGAGAAGGTGGACACTCCCAAGCCGCGTTTGCTTAGGCGCGCGCATGCGTGCCCCGACGAGATGAAATTCGGGTGCACACAGCTTGGCGACTCCACTGGGGACATACTTAGAGGGTTCGAGCTCGTTCCCGCTTGCTTTGTTTGCTTGTTTATTTACCTCTTTCCGCATTTACCGCTTATCTACTTTACGCACTTTTATTTCCCGCACATGCATCGCACATCATACTAGCTTCTTAGGTACCTTGTTCGACATCCCACGGGCACCAATATAGGAAGCTAAGTTAGTCAGAGGTTCCGAGTAAGGGAACGGATCGAGTTGGCTATGCCACCGAACCGGCCCCCAAAGATCCTCGCTCGATTTCAAGGAGTTCACACCCTTGAGTCGGGGGCCTCCATCCATAGTTAGCGGTTCTCCCAATAGCACCGAAAACCATGCATACACAGGGACCGTCATGCTGGACCAATTTTTGCCTCCATGCCGTCAACCGACCCAAAAGTCGAGTCCTTGAGTCGGCCCGTAGTTTTTGTTAGGACGGGCATTTTGTTGTTTTCGTAAGAAAGAGCGATGTATACTGTAAAGAACACGACTATAGTTTACCTTTTCGCACTGCATACATTTTTCGAAAAAACTTAGGACATTGCATTGATTTGATTCTTAAAACGTTAAACCGGTATCTCCTCCATCTAGGTAAAGATGGACCACCCGGCTCCCAGTCTCAGACTCGATGCAATCACACCGCCAAGACAAGACATCATGCGCATCTGGAGGACGCTCCGGCCGGTGGATCACGCTTTCATCCAGGGCATTATCAAAGACATGGTTATGTTCGCCGAGACCCCGGTGGATTGGATCTTCTTGAGGACCGCCGCCGAATTTTGGGATCCCGAGCACGCAGTGTTCAATTTCCAGGGAACGGAGTTAGCCCCCACAATCGAAGAATACACGGCACTCATCCAGAGGCCTACGCCCACGAGCCAAGGCATCTTCGTGCCTAACCCGTTCACAACCGTCTAGGGTCAGCTCTCCACTCTTCTCCACATACCTGCTCGAGACATCCACGAGGAGCTTCATGAGAGGTGGGATCAAGGCATCAGGATCGCGTGGCTCTCCGATTGGACGCTTCTCCGCGCGATGACACCTACAACGGCTTCCTATCAGCGCGATGCCTGCCATGGATTCTTACTCTTGGTCTTTGGCACTCTCCTGTTTCCGTACTCGCCGAACCTCATTGACGGGGCTATAGCCCAAGTCGTCCTCCAAGCGGTGGGAGGCCATAGTTACGTGGAGGCTTTATTAGCCGAGACCGTCCGGTCTCTTGACTATGTTAGGGGGGTTCGGCGCGGCAGGATGAGGGGATCCCCTTTTGCTCATCACATCCATTCTCCTACATCGCCGACGAGCGTTCGCTGATCGAGCGCCTGGTACCGGTTATCCCACCTCCCGAGCACAGTTTCTCGGAATGGAGGCGTTTTTGGCGTGAGTTGACGCTTGCACGCTTCTTATGGGTCGCTCGATGGAACCCCGACGGCCTCATGATCACAGGATGTCCCGGAATTGTGGGAGTCCCCCTTCTCAGCCATTTGGGGAACACACTCATATTCCCCGGCTGGGTAATCAGACAGCTCGGCGGCCTACAGGACATTCCCGCCGAGGCGGACTGTCTACCCTTCCGCATCCAGTGGGGCGACTCTACATCCACGGCCCCCGCAAGATTCCTACAGATCCGAGAGATTCGCCGCCAACGGGACGCTAGCATCATACAGCGTCTGTACTTCCCCGACCACCCCACCGACGACGAACGAGTATTCTCCGCCACATCGGCATACGTGGTTCGGTTCTATGCACGGGGATTGGCACCGCCGCAACGATCCCATGCCGCCCCGACTCCCCGCGCTACATCCACCCTCGCCCCCGAAGCCGAAAGTTCCATCCAAGCGGCCATGCACGCGGAGCTACGGGCCATCAGGGAGGAGCGAGATAGGCTCCGTTGCGAGCTTGTTGATTCCCACGCAGAGGTCGCGGACTACAGGGAGCTTCAGATAGAGCTGACTCGAGCACGCGCCCGGGTCGCACACCTAGATCGGGAGATGGCCCGCTTGAGCGCGGAATTGGACCGAGTGCTCAAGAGGGCGCGCAACCTCGCCCATTTTTTGCCCTCGCTCGGACCTACGCCGCTTTCAAACGGCCACCGAGCGCAAAGGGATGTCGGCTTTACGTTTATGTTCCTTTCTTTTCCTCCGTATGTTCTATTTTGTAAAATTATGGAACTTGAAGATGATCAATGTAATGACATTAGCGTTTTGAAAACTCATGCATATCATACATCTTGTCACTTTATTTATTCCGCACTTATCATTCGAGATATCGATGTTTGCCCTTACACATTCTTGGAATTAGGTGATCACAACTGGCGTCACACCGCTACCCGACTCGTCAGTGTCTCAGGATGGCGGAAGGGGATCATGTCGATGTTTCCGAAGAAGTCAACCCTTCGGTCCCGACTCTCTCTCAACCACCGCAAACGCACGCTCCGCCGCCTCTCACTCTTGCAGGCGTACTCCCGGCGTATTCCGGCGCCCCTCCAACACATCTCCCGCCCCCGACGTCCTCAGGGGCGCCTCTGCCACCGGCCTCATTAACTTCCGCCGCCACTGACGACCAAGCCCGCATTACGGCGCTCGAGGGCACAGTCAATCAGATGGCCGCCAACATGGCAGAACTGCTCGCCCTACTTAGGGGGCCGAACCGTGCCTCCTCGAGCTCCACGCCTCCACCGGGGCAAGGGCCGACAGTCGACCCAGCACCCGGAATTCCACTGACCCAAGCCCCGGAGAATGTGGATGCGCCCGCACCACCAATACTGCATACGTCTATGGCTCAACCTTTCACCAGTCCATATCCGCCACCGTCGGCCCCCACGGCAGTCCCTCTTCCACCAGCGGCATTCCTCACTTCAGATCAGGTCCTATCCGCGCCACCGCCTGTTTCTATGCCGGCCCCGGCTGCAGCCTATACAGTCCCTCCGCCGACGGTTTTCCCGACCTCAGGTGCACCTGCTCCGATTCATTTCCAAACCACGGAGTTCCCACCCTACTCATCGCTACAACCCCATGCCAGCCTCTCTTACCCGGCGCCACCCCCCATAAACACCACCTTCCATGAACCGAGCACGCCGACCCATGCGGCCCAGCTCGCCTCACCAACGCACTTCTTCCCCGAGGCTGACGCCGAACAAGAACGCAGACTGAAGCGAATGGAAGAGACAATATGAGCCCTGCAAGCAAACGATGCTCGACCCGATGCGCGCTACGGTGACTATAGTTTATTCCCAGGCATGCGGCTACCCCGAAGTTCAAAATCCCAGAGTTCAAGGCCTACGGGGCCACGACGAATCCACGCCATCATCTCTGCCATTACCGGGGAAAGATGCTACAGTATTGGGAATACGAGGAGTTCGTCATCCATTCCTTCCAAGATAGTCTATCGGGACCCGCTCTCGATTGGTTCATGTCGTTGAAGGCCGAGGACATTCCGACGTGGGAGGACCTCTCCCGGAAGTTTATCGACCAATACCGATATTGCGCGGAAACGCCTCCCACACTTCTGGAGCCGAGCACAAAAGAAATGGCGCGGGGCCAAAGGTTCGAGAAATATGCTGCCAAGTGGCGTGCCCAAGCAGCAAAGCACATCCCTCCGATCAGCGAAGCACAGCAGGTTCAGTTGTTCCACTCCACACTGAGAGGAGTGTACTATTCACACTTGTTGGCACACACTTCGTCATTCTCCGACCTCATCGAGGCCGGGAAGAAGTTGGATTTGGGAATCAAACTCGGAAGGATGGAGGACCCCACCAACAAAGGAGAGGAGTCATCGAAGAAGGTCCCCGTGACATCATCATCTTCCAGCGGGAGAAGGGGAAAGGAAATTTCGGTGAACACCGTCAACGCGACACAACAAGCCTCCCAGCAATATTCGATGAACTTCACGGCGGCGCCTCCCGTAGTTCCCTCCTACGCCCCACATGCACCTCAATATCGGCCTCAACCCCCTACCCAACCAATCTACTATTCCGCACTACCGCCTCCACCCCTACCTACGGTGTCGTCGCCCGTCGTCCACCATTATGCTCCTGCTCCATCTCAAGCCCCTCAATACCAACCTCCGGCTCCTAGGACTTCTCAGCCAACACAACGGGCCCCGCCCCCGCAAGGTCAACAGGGCGGTGCAGCGCAACCACGACCCTGCCGACAATACCCGGCCCTGCCGATCCCACTTTCCCACATCTACCGGCAAATTCGTGACAAGGTCGGGACAACGGCGCCCAGCCCGAACTTCGATCCAACCATCCAAGATCAGAGCAAGCAATGCGAGTACCACCGAGGGGCACCAGGATACACCCTAGACAATTGCTGGAAGTTAAAGGAGAAGATCCAAGAGATGATGGCTGCGAAAGAGCTCGTGTTCAACGCTGTAAGGTCTCCGAACGTGTAGGCTAATCCCCTCCCCGACCATGGATCGGCTTAGGGGCCCTCCATCAACATGATCACCGTGTGCACATCAAGCGAGGGCGAAGGCGAGCAAAGTTGGCCCTCCCCCTTTGTGATTGAGTACGTACCAGCATAAGCCGCAGTCGGGTTCGCAGGGATTAACGCACCTCATGCCCCGCTCGTCATAGATATTCCTGCCCGGGAGCCATACTCGGACGATAGGGTCCCCTGGACCTATGAGGGAGGTGTCGGGAACCTTGAGCAACAACTCGGCGTCATGGGCATAACTCGCTCAGGACGGCTATACGAGAACCCGGCGACCACCGATAAAGGGAAGGCACCCGCTACCGAAGTGGAGACGAGGCCTAGGACCCTACCTACTCCTTCTAAGAAAGTGACAGAAGAGGAGGCCGGAGCCTTCATGAAAATCATCAAAGCGAGCGAGTACAAGGTGGTGGAGCAGATGGCCAAATCTTCGGCCCACATCTCATTGCTCGCCCTCCTACTCAATTCGGAACCCCACAGGGAGGCCCTCATGCGGGTCCTGACGGCTGCACAAGTCCCCAAAGGGACGCCCCCGGACCGGATAGAGGAAACCATCAACTCTATCTTCTCCAATACCATCTCGTTTTCAGACGATGAGCTCCCTTCTGAAGGATGCGCACATTCCCGGGCGCAGCACATTGTCTGCAAGTGCAACAACCATATCGTCGGTCGGGTCATGATTGACAATGGCTCTGCGCTCAACGTGTGCCCGGTGACCACTTTGAAGCAGATGAACGTGGATCTCAACCGCATCCGTCCTAGCAAAACAGCGGTCCGAGCCTTTGATGGTTCGAGGAGAGAGGTGAACGGAGAAATCGACCTCCTCATAGATATCGGCCCATGCTCCTTCAGCGTCACATTCCAAGTGTTGGATATCCCAAACGCCTTCAGCCTACTACTTGGAAGGCCTTGGATCCATTCGGTCGGCGCCATTCCATCCTCACTACATCAGAAGGTGAAATTCATCGTCGAAGAGAGGATCATCACGGTCAAAGGGGAGGAAGATTACGCCATCTACAAGGAGACGGCAGTTCCCTACATCAGCGTCGGAGACGACGTAAACCTGCCCTTCCACTCCTTCGAGACCATCTCAGTCATTCGGGATTACGGAGAGGTCGGGCCGTCTCGCGCCGACCGCATGATAGGGAAGGTCCTTTTGCGCCACAATTACATTCCCGGCACCGGCCTTGGGGCGCGCGGGCAAGGAATCAGCCGCCCCATTGAAGTTGAAGAATACAAGCATAGGAGGGGACTCGGCTTTCGCCCCTCCTGCCACGAAATTATTGAGGCCCGCCGGGGCAACCATCTTCATCGCCTCGCCACACACTATGGTAGGCTCAACAGGGGCATTCCAGTCCCCCCGCTATCCCATTTCTTCCCCGGGCCTCCACTCATCATTGGGAGCACCTCTGACGGCCCTTCCTCGGACTTCGATGACACGACCGACGCTTTGCCAACCGTGTATGCCGTCACCGAGGAGATTCCTTCAGGAGTTCACATCCGCCCAGCGCAGGAAAACGAGGAGCTTAACAACTGGACCTCAGTCCTGTGCTATTCGGCTGTGATCGCCGATGTGTAAGATTTATCTATGTATGAGATGTGTCCCGCGTGTCGGCATAGCCGTAGGCCACACGACGGAAGAGGGAACTCTGTTATGGCTTCATGATCTGCACTATCAATGAATTCGCTATATGCATTTTTTGAATCCTTGTCTACTCCATTCTCTCTTCCCTACTCTCTTGTTCACACCATTTTAAATTTTCTAAGACGATTCTTTCCATTCTCCAGGCTCCACTCGAATCCAAATCTTCGACGCGTTGATTCGAACCCATTCGAAGAATGTCTCGGAGAGCCCGGACCCATATACTTCGGGGAAGGGCTCGACGAAGACAGTCTAGTGCCTGAGATAGGAGAGTTTGCGCCGCCTCGAGGATCACCAGCTCACCTCACTCGAGCCAACGGAAGAGATCAACGTGGGCACTGAAGAGGAACCCCGCATCCTAAAGATCGGTACGAGTCTCGACCCAACACAATGGGTCCGAATGATCGATTTCCTGACCAGGTATCAAGAAGTCTTCGCCCGGTCCTACGCCGAGATGCCGGGGCTAGACCCATCGATAGTAAAGCACTTCCTCCCGCTAGACATCGAGAAGTTCCCGCCCAAGCGGCAACAATTGCGACGGTAACGGGCAAGCCTCCTTCTCCGCATCAAGGAGGAGGTTGTCAAGCAGATCAACGCAGGCTTTCTCGAGGTCTGCAACTATTCCGAATGGGTGGCAAACATTGTGCCGGTGGAAAAGAAGGATGGAAGGGTTCGAGTCTGCGTCGACTATCGGGACCTCAATAAGGCCAGCCCCAAAGACAACTTTCCCTTGCCCCACATCGACATACTAGTCGATAACACGGCGCGCCACGCCTAGTTTTCTTTCATGGACGGCTTCTCCGGATACAACCAAATTCAGATGGCCGAGGAAGACAAGATCAAGACGACGTTCACTACCATGTGGGGAACCTTTTGTTATCGCGTCATGCCTTTTGGCCTCAAGAACGCCGGGGCAACTTATCAGAGGGCTATGGTCACGTTGTTCCACGACATGATGCACAAGGAAGTCGAGGTCTACGTCAACGACATGATTGCCAAGTCCAAAGAATGAGAAGATCACCTCATTAATTTGAAGCGTCTCTTCGACCGCTTAAGAGAGTACAAACTTCGGCTTAATCCGGCAAAATGCACATTCGGCGCTCGATCGGGAAAACTTCCTCCACCGTCTTCGGTCCGCGAAGTACGAGGCTTCCTAGGGCGACTGAACTACATTGCACGATTCATTGCAAACCTGACAGACAAGTGTCAACCACTCTTTCGCTTGCTCCGCAAGAACGTGGCGATCGAATGGGACGAATAATCTCAGAAGGCCTTCGACACCATCAAGGCATATCTGGTCCAACCACCGGTGTTGGTCCTGTCTACACCAGGCCGTCCCCTCGTACTTTACCTAACCGTACGCCGCCAATCATTAGGATGCATGCTGGGACAGGAGGAGGAGTCGACACACACGGAGCGCGCAATCTACTATCTGAGCAAAAAGTTCACCGATGGAGAGTCTAATTATCCGAAAATCAAGAAGATGTGTTGCGCATTGGTGTGGGTCATGCAAAGGCTTCGACAATACACGCTTTATCACACGGTCCGCTTGCTGTCAAAGGCGGACCCCCTGAAGTATTTACTCGACAGCCCCTCCTCCACGCGGAACCTCTCCAAATGGCGTTGTCAGCTGACAGAGTATGATATCGAGTACGTGTCCCGCACTTCGGTCAAGGGGCAGGCGATCGCGGATCATTTGGCAGAATTCCCAATTGAAGACCACACACCGATTAATCCCGACTTCCCGGATGAGGGGATTCTCCAAGTAGACGATGAGGGAGAGAAACCGGGATGGAAGATGTATTTCGACGGTGCCGTCAATTCCATGGGATCAGGTATCGGCGCAGTACTGATATCCCCGGACGAACGCTATTACCCGGTAGCGGCAAAGATCGACTTCCCGTGCACCAATAATGTGGCCGAGTACGAGGCATGTATTCTCAGCCTACAAACGGCGATTGATTTCAAGGTAAAAGAGCTCGAAGTGTTCGGTGACTCTATGCTCACTATCTTCCAGACATTAGGGCAATGGAAGACAAAGGACGCAAAGCTAGTGCCATACCACGAGTACCTCGAGAAGCTAACCGAGAACTTCGAGGACGTCTCGTTCACCTATACCCCGCACATGACAAATCAATTCGCGGACGCGCTTGCAACGCTCGCCTCCATGGTGAGCATCACGAAGGAAAATCTTATCGAGCCCCTCGAGATTGAGATAGCCAAAGGGCCAGCACACTGCAACTCAATTGAAGCATCCGAGGCGAAGCCGTGGTACGAAGACATCAAGAACCTTCTACGAACTGGCCAATACCCCCCATTCGCCGATCGCCACTATCGGAAGACTCTCAAACGCCTCGCAATACATTACTTTTTGAGTGGCGAGATACTCTACCGCCGCTCCTTCGACTCCACACTCCTCTGGTGCATCGACGAACACGAATCACGACGTCTCATGGAGGAAGTGCACGGGGGAAACTGTGGGCCCCATATGAACGGCCTCATGCTCGCTAAAAAGATTATGCGCCTGGGCTATTATTGGTCCACCATGGACACTGATTGTGTGAAGCATGTCAGGCATTGTCACCGATGTCAGGTTTACACCGACCAGATCAAAGCGCCACCCAACGAACTGCGCCCCATGACGGCACCATGGCCTTTTTCAATGTGGGGGATGGATGTGATTGGCCCGATCAACCCCAAAGCGTCTAACAGACATATGTTCATTTTGGTGGCGATCGACTACTTCACCAAATGGATCGAAGCTGTTACTCTTGCGTCAGTCACCGCAAAAGCTGTGGCCCGTTTTCTCAGACGCGACGTCATCGCCCGGTATGGGGTCCCTGCGACAATCATCACGGACAACGCCAAGAACCTGAACAACAAGGTCATCGATGAGCTCTGTGCATAATTCAAAATCCGACACCGCAACTCCACCCCGTACCATCCCCAAATGAACGGTGCGGTGGAAGCGGCGAATAAGAACATCAAAAAGATCATCGAAAAAATGACGGTGAACTACAAGGATTGGCACGAGATGCTCCCCTATGCACTCTTGGCGTACCGTACATTCATACGGACATCAACCGGGGCAACCCCGTACTCACTAGTCTATGGCATGGAGGCCGTCCTCCTAATCGAAGTGGAGATCCCTTCCATGAGGATTCTTGCCGAGGCCGAACTTGAAGAAGCAGAATGGGCGAAGCAGCGGTACGAACAGTTGAATTTCATTGATGAGAAGAGGCTAAAAGCGCTATGCCACGGATAGTGCTACCAACAAAGAATGGCTCGAGCCTTCAACGCAAGAGTCCGCCACCGCGATTTCAGCCCCGGCGACCTCGTTTTGAGGAAAGTCCTACACGTCACGCCGGACTCTCGAGGGAAGTTCTCGTACAAATACGACGGCCCCTTTGTCGTCAAGGAGGTTTTCTCCGGAGGAGCGGTCATTTTGAGCGACATGGACGGCGCTGAAAATGCCCTTCACGTCAACGCCGACGCCATCAAGAAGTATTATCCATGAGCGCTTGTATGTGTTTTCGTTTTTTATCATCCGCCGGGCTCCGTGCCCTTTTTATTGTAAGACATTTCTCTTTCCGTAGACGAATGTCGATTCCCACAATTTGTCCAATACTAAGCTTTCTTGAGAAAAAAAATAAATTTTCCCGCTAGGCCGAAAACCTCTTCGAGGCGACCTAGGCAAAAGCTAGGGAACGAGTGGCACGACTTAAAATCCCGCAAAGGGAAGTCGTGGCAAAAGGAGAGCACAAGTCACTTCCTCGCTAGGTCGAAAACCCCTCCGAGGCGGCCTAGGCAAAAGTTAGAGGACCTGAGGGGTGCGATCCCACCCAAACATGGGGAATCGTAGCAAAAGGTAAGCATTCATGTGAGAAAAATCAAATAAAATACCCGCTAGGCTGTCGCGCATCCCGCAGCCTAGGCAAAAGTTAGAGGACAATGTCGGCTCGACCACGAAAGGAAAGCGACACTTCCCCTGTGAAGCTACACCGAGTAGTGGTTCAGCACTCTCCGACGCAAGCAAACTCTCTTCAACTTTCCAGGCTCGAGACCCGCTTCGAAATAGGGGTCGAATCAGCGTATCCTTGACTTGGAGGATCCCATAAGATCCCTCCTTTTACCTTTACGCACATATTCTACGGGCTACCCGTTTCAGAAAAAGCCATTCTCCGATAGGGACACGACCACCCTGCAACAGTCACCGATACCAAATCCCCGACACATCTTTACATAGATTCTTCTTACATGTACCCCCGTCTCACCAATTAAGCGCAACTGACATCCTTTGTAGGTTTCCCTGTCTCCGTGCACAGGTGTTGTATGGACCCGAATGTGGACCCTCGTCGGGGCCCGCATTGCGCGCTTTTGGATCGCGCGGCTTGGGGGTGTCCACCTTCCCGTGGGGACGCGTGACGGACAAGCGTGAAAGAAGGAGTCGCCACTTATCATTTTACGACCCGAAGGTCGAGGGCGGATAAGTTACCCGGGTCTAGGGGTATGGAACACCTAGTTTGTCGTTAAGGCATTGATCTGTGCGAAACCGGAAAATCCTTGTTCGGGGGTTTATGTTACGTGCAGGCCTATATCCCGCACGCCCTTCGGTACTCTGGTTTGCTAGGCTTGCATGTTTTATGATTTACCGCATGAATTAAGCTGCACTCGGCTCGCACGTTTTGACACCGGAGATTCGGTGAACCAAACGATGTCGGTTGAGAAGCCGAGAGAGAAGTAAACCTGTATGTCGGGGAGTTGGTTCACAATCTTGCGTTACAGTTTATCGAACCATGGAGGTTGAATCCCTGCGTGAACCAGAACCGCGAGTTCTTGGATTTACTTGTATCTGGGCAAGCATTAGACCGATTCGATTAATTCGACTCTCGGACCGTTCGCTCACCGATTGGAATTCTTACAGAATAAATGTACAAAATAAAATCCTTACAATGCTCTCGAAAACAATAAATACAAATTACAAAAGGGTCGAATTCCAGTCGTTTCGCGTTCGGTTATTATTCCACTCTAACTCACCGTGAGTTTAGGGAAAAGACCGAAGAACTGAAATTCAATGCACGCTCTCACTGAATAGGGCGTTGGACCCTGTGAGTGTTGATTAGGGTGTTGGACCCTGTGCTCGATGATTAGGGCGTTGAACCCTAATATTATTCGGCCTAGGGATCAAGCTCGACCCGCATGACAAACAAGTGTTGAAAGATAACACGCATCAGGTAAATAACAGACAAGGTGTTTGTTATTATCGAGTGTACGTGTTTTAACAAGTTGTTAATCCGGGGTATTTTGGCATGCAAATCCTACCCTAGACAAACAAGCACGTGCCAATGTTTTAGCATTCAGCTTTGGTTTGAGAACCTGACATATCGGGTGTCCGTAGTCAAGTTTCGTGTGTGTGGATTGCTTTTACAGTGATTTGGTGTTGTGACACTGAATTACCACTGAATTAACCCAACTCGTGTTTTGACTCTAGATTTGGAACCTAGAGTTCCACCTAACCATTTTCTAGCGTTTGATTAAGTCGAGTGAAATGATTAGTCAAGTAATTGTATTTTGATACAGAATACCCAACTGACATCTTAAACGATGCTAAGATGACGACAAATCACAAAATGATGTTCTTGCCCTTGATTTGAAAATTTGTTTTCATAAAAGGGAAACAACACAATATGTATTTGAAAGTATGAGGGTTTTGAAAAGGGCATTAACACCGTTTTTGTAATTCATCAACACGAGTTACAAATTAATGTCCAATTCGTGCAAAGTTATTTAAATTGAATGAATTAACCGTGTGAGCGTCCTGATTAACCCGTTCGTGGAATTAATGCTTAAGGTTATGCCGAATGCATTAATTGTGAAAATGATTCGTGATTCGACGACCAAGACGATTTCATAAGGATCGAGGATATTTGGTCCAATGATCGCAACTACCCTCGTAACTGAATGGACCCGAATGAGTCATCGATACCCGAATCCATGCATGCTTTGTTTTGAAAAGACATTTTCATGCGATATTGCGACGATAATATAAATTGCAAATTACACGGAAGAGGAAGCCTCATGCAACCCGTACGAGTCTAAGAGGCTCTCGGCCACTCCTCTTTGGAGATAGCCGAGAGGTCCCATGGCCCGAATGGGGTTCCACGAGGTTTACCCGTCTCGTTTCGAATCATTTCTCGCATGCTTAAACGACAAACATGATAAATGACACGATTAAACGAAAATCGGTATTGCCATGATTTGAATAACGCATTCGAACATGCAAACATGCACAAACAAGTTATTTAAGGAATCGATAAAACAATACCGACTTCATGCATGTAAGAAAACACGAGAAAACTCGGGAATCGAACTTAGATCGGGCTAAGAAGGCCGTTCTTAACCCGAGGAAAGCAAGCCAAGCCTCGATTACCTCTTCTTGAGGCAAACCCGAGAGCTCTTTTGCTTATTTCGGGTCGGGAAGGTCTTCCGAGGGTCGATCCAAATGTTTCCCGACATGCTAACATATTATATGAAAACGAGCATGCATAATATAACATGAAAGTGTATGAAAATTAAGCCTTGCAAGTTAAACATGCATAAAACGCCATATTACTCCATAGCCATGCAAATAATGTAAAAAGCCCTAACTCCTCTAAGTCAAGAGTGATTTACCTAGCCTCGGGATACGAGGAAAGAGTCGGGGAAGTGTTCAAGAGTCGGGTGACTCGGTAGAACGCTTGGAAAAGTGCTCGGGTGCAAGGGCATACACATTCGGGGAGCTAGGCGCACGGGGCGTGCGGCTGGAGTGCACAGGAGGCGCGCGGACGCACGGACAGGCGCGCGGGGGGCGCGGGCGTGCGCGGGCGGCAGGCGCGCGCGGGCGCGTGGGCGTGCGCGTCTGTGCGGCTACGGGTGTACTGTTCACCCGAGAGCACGTCTCTCACCCGAAATCACCTAAATGACCTGAAATGATGAGCAAATGACTTCAAACCAAAAAACTAAGTTCATAAATGAACTCCTTGGGTCCAAAACATGTGGTCCATGGAGTTTGAGAATTTTTGAACTTAAGTCGGGATGATGAACATCGGCTTCCGACTCAAGAAAACTCAAAGCTTTCTTCGAGTTTTCTTCGGTTTTTCTCTCTTGGTTTTGAAGTGTTGAAGCTTGCTGGTTTTGGCTATGGAGTTGAGAGCTTTTCTTGAGGGAGAAAGCTTGGAGAGAGTGTGCAAGAGGAGAAGTGATTATCTTAATCACTTTTGGGCCATTTATAGGCAAAACTAATGACACAATTAGTGAAACAAAGCATCATTAGTGGGCATGCTTAGGATGGACGGTTTGCTTAAGGAAATATCTAGCCCTATCCTCTTCCATTTGCATTAATGAAGAAGAGATCAAAGCATTAAATGGCATTGAAGAAGAGTTGGAGTGTTGTCTTCAAACTCTTTGGATATTTTGGCTAAGAATGCAAGTTGGCTTCTTGCATTGAAGAAGAAGAGGAAGCTTCTAGAGCAAAGGGGTGACTCAGCTTGGGTAGTCCGTGGGTCCCACGACCGAATAGGAGAAACCGGGAAAAAGCTCGGGTCTCGATTGATCGCGCATTCGAAGTTCGTGGTTTGAATTGAACGTCGAATTATCGATATACGCGAGGAAACGGATTTAATGAGTTCGAGATTGACATTTTCTATGAGGAATTGCCAAATATCTGTATGAGGCTCGAAAGCCGGTTTTTTGCTCCTTTTATGCATTTAGAGCGAGGTTACCCACTTCTGACAGCATATCTTGTATCTACATCTCACGTCGGTCGTTTTGACATAAATTGTCAAATTACGTGGGTACTTGTCCCTTAAGCCGGTAAATGCAAATATGGAGCCGGAGATGTCCTAGGAGGCCGAAACTGGATTTCCCAGATTGCTTTCTGAGTTTCTTGGGCGATCCGGAGATCACTGTGATCTCTGTTTGCCGAGATTGGGCCTCTAAGGATATGAAAAGTGCATCTAAGACCCTTACAACACTGCTCGAGGGGTCTAGATGAGTTGTGTGATTCATTCCGACGATTCTACATTGAGCGTTGAGATAAGCGGCTCTGGAATTGCCAACCATCCGGCGTCAAGTTTCCCCAAAGAGGACCTCCGGATATGGATTTCCATTGAAAATGGTCTTTTGTACTCCTCGGAGGTTACTCGGGAAACCGAGAAGGGTTTTCTGTCTGTTTCGCCCAATTACGAATGTCCGCTGGAGTTTTCAGGGCAATGTAGTGTGAACTTTGTTTGCCGTAATTCCATCAGACCAGTCTCCGGTTATGCTCTTCCGAAGAGGGGTATGCCCGTTTTGTCGCTCGGAAGTCATTTGGGGTGTTTGTATGGCTTCCAAAAGACAATCTGAAGCTCTGCACGTGCTCTGTATGATTGCGGGGCGTGGCCGCATCTGATATTTGGAATTAACTTTTCTCCAAGAAACCGGCATTTTTGGACTTCCACTAAAAGTTGTCTGTATACAGAAAGTTGTTCTGTATAGAGCAAATGATTTGCAAAATGCCTTTGGGGACATTTTTCATCTGTTTGGCATTGGAGTGGATTTTTGGAGTCCAATATTGGCTATCTTCCGATGATCGAGCGAACTATCGGAAAATAGAATCATCTATGTGGTACATTGGAAATGCCGGTTCTGGACGTTGTTGAGCTCTCTAACCACTATGTTACCCTTTGGTGACTCCTAGAGTCCTTCTGTCATGTGTGTATGTCTTCTGCTCAATTTTGCCGACTTGAGGATGAATAGTGATTTCTGCTCTGTTAAGTCGTTTTTCTGTATTCTGCTGAAGTTGTGGCTTGGACCATTGCTGATATCGTTGTTTGGAAAGGTGAGCCAAAATGGGGTGCTGACAGGTGTGATTGGGAATCCCAAGGGGCATCTCCTTCTTGACGAACACGCGATTGGCTTGCGCGACAGATCGGGGCTTCGAACCGAATGGAGGGCATAATAGAGAATCCTCTTGACCCTAGCTCAAGGAAGCAACAAATAGCAAGCTCGACTTGGAATGGGACAATCTGCCTCTGCCGACGTCCCCGACATATCGCCTAGCATCCATCCCCACCCTTACCTTCCCTTATATTCTACGTACTTTACTGCTTTCCGGACTTCGCGTCCACGGACTTCGCATCCACGGACTTCGCGTCCGCTCTACTGCTTTTCGGACTTCGCGTCCACGGACTTCGCATCCGCTTTACTGCTTTCCGGACTTCGCGTCCGCTCTACTGCTTTCTGGACTTCGCGTCCACGGACTTCGCGTCCGCTCTACTGCTTTCTGGGCTTCGCGTCCACGGACTTCGCGTCCGCTCTACTGCTTTATGGACTTCGCGTCCATGGACTTCGCGTCCGCTTTACTGCTTTCTGGACTTCGCGTCCGCTCTACTGCTTCATGGACTTCGCTTCATGGACTTCGCGTTCGCTTTACTGCTTTATGGACTTCGCGTCCGCTTTACTGCTTTATGGACTACGCGTCCGCTTTACCGCTTTCTGGACTTCACGTCCGCTTTACCGCTATCTGGACTTCGCGTCCGCTTTACTGCTTTCCGCGGCTTCGGCCCTCCGCTTACCACTTCACATTCCCCAAATCCTAGTTATGCTACTATCTCATGACAGGAGGGGCGAGCTATCACGGAGAAAGACGATAGAAGCGGTCGCCAGGACCAAAAAAGGGTGTCTCTTGTGGTCTTTGGCTACATCCTCTAACCGAGCACGCAACCAAAGAGGGGCAAGCTGTCAGCACCTCATTTTGGCCCACTGGCTTCCTACATGAGGATTCACGACCAGAGCTCGGGACACTATTCATCATCCGGCAATCAGAGGCAAAAAGGCGGGCACGGAGTCATGAACAATAAGAGAAGAGCACGGTCCACTGAGAAAGGCGGAAGAGAGCAGTCAGAAGAACGAGCGAACAAGGAATCCCGAAAACGACGGAACAGGCACTGTGGCACTATTCATCACCGAGTCACCGAAGCACCGAAAGGTGCCCAATATGGGACTCTAAAAATCCCCCTCGGTGCCAAAGTGACCAATGACACGTCCGGACGCATTTTCGGGGCATACCACATGAGCCGGGACACCCCGATCTCTCACGGACGCCTTTTCTGACAGAGCTCCCGGGGCCCGCTCCACTGACAAGCAGATGACCCCCCAAAACGGGCCTACAGGCACCCAGGGACCACCAAAGTCGGGGAACAAGCTTCAGATGACCTTCCGGAACTCGACTCGGATTCCCGATGGACGTTTCAGTGGTCATGAACGTCTCCCGGCGAGCCTTCGGGGCACATCCACGGAAAACAGAGATCACAACGATCCTCGAGCACCTCGAGACATTCAGGGAACACTGAGAAAGCCCCGGTCAAAAGTCCCTAGGTCTTCCTGGGCCAACGGTCTTCGGCCGGGGACGACGAGCCAATGATCCCCACGGGACAGAAGGGTCACCAAACCGAATGTCAAGACGCACAAAGAGCAATCGGGGACCGGGAGACACTAAACTCCGCTCCGAGCGTCCAAACAGGGCAAAACCGACTCTCGAGGCGCCGAGTCGCCCGAACGTTCGTTCACATGACACATGGCGATATTAGGCTCATTCAAATCCTCGTCATTCAAGCATTCCAAATCTACAAATTAATTGGACATCGGAGATCGAATGCGCGTTCAATCAAGCCTTAAGTTTTTTCCGGCTTTTCTCTTAATCGAATGGGGCCCACAGCTCAGCCAAGCCAAGCCACAAAGCCACGGCTCAACCCCAAGCCACGGCTCAACCCCACGGCTTCGACTTGACCGCCCAAGCCACGGCTCAATCCCTCTTGGCCGGCGGCTCAACCCCTCTCCTCTTCCCTCCACCACACAATTTCAAATTTCCCTCACATCCATCACCTCCTATCATCCATCCATCAACTCCCATCAACCTTCCACTCACAAACCCCACCCTAATCACCTAGATATTTTCGGCAGCCCCTCTTATGCCCCCTAACCGTGATTAACTCCACTTAATCAAGCCATTAGCCTAGCCTTTATAAGCCTTTGCACCATTAGCTTTAATCACTTCTTCAATTCTCATTCTCTCTCAAGCCAATCTCTCTCAAGAACTCTCCCAAGCTCCAGCCCTCTCATTCAGCTCGTCCAGCCCGTGCCAAGGCCGAAACCGGCCGAAATCACCGAAAAAAGACCCGGTATTCCGGTGACCACCCGACCCGACTTAAGCCAAAAATCACCAAAATCCCTAACCTACATATTTTCCATCCCCTAAGTCCATTTCCGGGCTTAGATTTCCCATTTGAGCTCCCCCACATCACGTTCCAGCCACAAGAGCAATCGGGTCCCGAGAATCACTAGGCGGGTGCACCGTGCCCTAACGCCGTGCCATTTCTTCCCACGACTTCGGCGAGTCGTGCCATCACATTCAAAGGGTTTCTCACCATCCTCACCCTCCCCCGTGAAGAGGTGGTCACAATCCGAGGACCGATCTGCCGTGCACAACCACCGTTCCACTTGTTTTTTCTTTACCGGGTTACTTTTCCTTCACCGAGCTTTCACTCATTGTTTCGGGTTCATCCAGGGTTTGGCACGTTCGGGACTACCCACGGACGTCTAGATCCGTCTCTTAGGAGTCCAACGAGCCCGACTTTGCACCGTGCCGTGACTGGAGCTAGCGTGCCGACCCCATTCTTTCCGAGTTGCCGCGGCTGCACCCCACTCGGGTCACTCACCCGTAGTCTTCAACCCGAGTCCTGCAACTCTCAAGGCCACTTCCCCGACTCTTTCCCTCGTGCATTGAGGCTAGGTAACATCCCTCTACGACTTAGAAAAGCTTGGATTCTTGATGTTTGTTGTTATGAAATATTAAGGTGATTAAAAGACCCGAAAAGCATGAAAGTCACTCTTTTTCTTTTAGATCCGGCTTCCCATGCAACCCATGCATTGTACGTGTTTCGTTTTTTTTTTTGCTACGTCCATATGTCGTATGAATGTGCATGCATAGTGTGAAATGGTCCGAATCTAAAAGGATGAGACGGACATGGACTCAAGAGAGTCAGGGAGCCTCTCGGTCGTGCCCCACAGAGGGGAGCTGTGAGCCTCTTTGGCTCTCTAGGGTCCATGGCCGCCTCATCTTTCCGGATTTGGCCATTCCCACGGTCGTGATGTCTCTAATCGTGGTTGAAATGTGATTGCATGACGGGAAAGGTTCGGGATCAAGGAGGAAGAGACCCTAGAGGGTTCGGTTGTGGCAAAGATCCCACGGCCACCCCCCTTGTGACGGGGCCGCGAGGATCCTTGACCCACCCGAAGTCTTGGGACTCATTATGCCAAGAGGCCGTGCGTTTCCCGTGACTTGTTTCCGAGTTTACCTCTAAATGAGTCAATGTCACTTGGTTGATTCCTTGCATATGTTGTTCGCGATTGTATTACGCGGTCATTTGTATAATGAGGATTATGTCAACATTGATGTAATAGGAGGTGTGTTAATTTCGTGTGCACGTTACTTGATGCATGCAAGGGACGGTTAAAATTGATACGGAGGCCCATCAACACTCGTAGTGGGTCAAAGGGCATTTGGCCGACTACCCCTAGGGGATGGCCGAAAGCTTCGAGACCCCCTTTGAGTGAGGATCGGTTTCTATTACCATTTTAAAACCGATCTTTGGAGTTGTTTGTGGTTTCCTCGTTAATCGATGGATGAGTCCTAATTACGTGGTAGGCGTGTTAGATCCGGATAATTACCCATCGAAGCCATAACCATGAAATGAAACAACAAACATCGAATAATTTCACAAATGGGATAAACGGGACGTATTATCCGGACAATTAAATCACTTGGACTAAACAATTGGGCGAATCAATCCTCAATTTGTAAACGCATCGATACGTAACACGAGTGGAATTGATGTCTAATGAGTACTCGCGTACCATGACTCGAGTCCGAGCCCGATTTGAGGCGGCTCGAGTCAAGATACGCGAGTCCTCCTTAGACTCCTTCGTGTAACGGGATCTCCAATTTGCATACGAACATCACAATTTCATTACCCGAGGGCATAACCGTCATTCTGTGATTCACCGATACTCTAGGCGCTAGGGAATCGGAAACACCTCGATCTATGGATGGAAAAGGGCAACTAATCCGGGTGCGAGTCTCATTCGCACAGCCCATTCCGTCCACTTTCGGTGTTTCTATCTTCCTATCGTAGATTCGGTGGGGAGCGTTTTATTTCAGTTACAAAACACAAAAAACCGAATTAATCATACATTTGGCTTAATCAAACATTAGATAACGGATAGGTGGAATGATAGATTCCAATCTAGAGTCAAAACACGAGTTTGGCTAATTCGGTGAATCCGCAGTGACACTTAACCGAACAAGAGTCATAAAACAAACACACACATGTAATTGGCTTAGAACCGTATCCTAGCCCGCCCTCTATGTTTGCCAAGGTTAGATGCATTGTTTGCCAATCAACCCCGGCTAATAACTGATTAAATCACGTACATTCGACTTAATACACCACTTGTCTGTATTCACCGACAATTGTCAGTTGTTGTCTGTATTGCGTCAGTTTTATCAATTTTCTTTTGTTTAGTCTTTGCATATGATGATTTATTGCGGTTCGGGCCCGAGCCCATAGGCCACGTGCTGTGCGGGGTCCAACGCCCCAAATCACCGAACACGAGGTCCAACGCTTCTTAACTCACCGAGCGCGTGCAACCCGAGTGCGGAATGGGATCTAACCTCGATTCACCGTCACATTCCGAATACGGACTATGTGGAAGGCGGATTTGGATTGAGCGCGTGAAACGGGCTTAGATATCACCCGGGAGCTCGATCGGTCCATCGAATACAGTGAGAACCGGCCGGTTCTCCTGAAAACCGTTGGATCGATCGGACCCGACCCCCGACTCCTCGAGCCCGCGTTGCCTTAATTTGTTTATCGGTTACTCAAAATACTCGGTGAGCCGGAGCGGAATATTGGCCCAATGCAAACCGATCGGGATCCATTTACTTATTCAGTTATACCTTGTAAATTAGTTGAGAGAACATTGTGAGAATTCTATTTGTATGTTCATTCGCGCACTTGTAAGGATCCCCGATCGGCGAGCGAGAGGTCCGAGTGCCGGATCGGTTAAGTTGGTCTATCGCCACCAAAGGATGAGTAAACTCGGATACTCGTGGCTTCGGTTCACGCAGGGATTCAACCATCGCGGTTCGATGAACTGTAACGCTAAGAATAGTGAACCGACTCCTCGATGCACAAGCCTACTCATCTTTCGGATTCTTGGCCCAACCTGATCAATTCATCGAATTTACGGTGTCAAAACGGGCGAGTCGAGTGCAACTCTAAATCACGCGGAAAATAAACAAAATGGCAAGCCTAGCAAGCAAGAGTACCGAAAGGGCGTGCGGGATATAGGCCCGCACGTAATAGAACCCCCGAATTCGGAATTTCCGGTTTCGTACGACCATGGCCTTAGCATTTAGGTGTACCCCATACCCCTAGACCCGGGTAACTTGTCGGCCCTCGACCTTCGGGTCGTAAAATGGCAAGTGGCGACTCTTTCTCACGTGCGTCCGTCGCGCATCCCCGAGAAGGTAGACACTCCCAAGCCGCGTTTGCTGAGGCGCGAGCATGCGTGCCCCGAGGAGATGAAATTCGGGTGTGCACAACCGCAAGTTCGCCGAGCCACCTCGCTCGTGCCTCTTGCAACCTTGCAGGGTCTGCTAACCTGTGCGAGTTTACTTTCTTGCACCGCAAGTTCGCCGAGCCACCTCGCTCGTGCGTCTTGCAACCTTGCGGGGTCTGCTAACCTGTGCGAGTTTACTTTCTTGATCCGCAAGTTCGCCGAGCCACCTCGCTCGTGCCTATTTTCGACCTTGCCAGGTCTACTAACCGGTGCGAGCTTACTTTCCTGCACCGCAAGTTCGCCGAGCCACCTCGCTCGTGCCTCTTGCAACCTTGCCGGGTCTGCTAACCTGTGCGAGTTTACTTTCTTGCAGCGCAAGTTCGCCTAGCCATCTCGCTCATGCCTCTTGCAACCTTGCCGGGTCTGCTAACCCGTGCGAGTTTACTTTCCTGAACCGCAAGTTCGCCGAGCCACCTCCCTCGTGCCTCTTGCAACCATGCCGGGTATGCTAACCCGTGCGAGCTTTCTTTCTTGCACCTTAAGATCGCCGAGCCACCACGCTCGTGCCTCTTGCAATCTTGTCAGGTCTGCTAACTCGTGCGAGTTTACTTTCCACCACCGTAAGTTCGCCGAGCCACCTCGCTCTGGCCCCTTTCAACCTTGCTGGGACTGCTAACCCGTGCGAGTTTAATTTCTTGCACCGCCAGTTCGCCGAGCCACCTCGCTCGTGCCACTTGCAACCTTGCTAGGTCTGCTAACCGGTGCGAGTTTACTTTCTTGCACCGAAAGTTCGCCGAGCCACCTCGCTCGTGCCTCTTGCAACCTCACCGGGTCGGCTAACCCGTGCGAGTTTACTTTCCTGCACCGCAAGTTCGCCGAGCCACCTCGCTCGTGCCTCTTGCAAACTTGCCGGGACAGCTAACCCGTGCGAGTTTACTTTCCTGCAACGCAAGTTCGCCGAGCCACCTCCATCGTGCCTCTTGCAACCTTGCAGGGTATGCTCACCCGTGCGAGTTTTCTTTGCTGCATCGCAAGTTCGTGGAGCCACCTCGCTATCCCCTTGCAACCTTGCCGGGTCTGCTAACCTGTGCGAGCTTACTTTCCTGCACCGCAAGTTTGCCGAGCCACCTCGCTCGTCGCTCTTGCAACCGTGCCGGGTCCACTAAACCGTGCGAGTTTACTTTCCTCCACCGTAAGTTCGTCGAGCCACCTCGCTCTGGCCTCTTTCGACCTTGCTGGGACTGCTAACCCATGCGAGTTTAATTTCTTGCACCGCAAGTTCGCCGAGCCACCTCGCTCGTGCCACTTGCAACCTCGCTAGGTCTGCTAACCGGTGCGAGTTTACTTTCTTGCACAGCAAGTTCGCCGAGCCACCTCGCACATGCCTCTTGCAACCTTGCCGGGTCTGCTAACCCGTGCGAGCTTACATTCCTGCACCGCAAGTTCGCCGAGCCTGCTCGCTCGTGCCTTTTGCAACCTTGCCGGGTCTACTAACCCGTGCGAGTTTACTTTCTTGCACCGCAAGTTCGCCGAGCCACCTCTCTCTTACCTCTTGCTACCTAGCCAGGTATGCTAACCCATGCGAGTTTACTTTCCTGCGCCTGAAGTTCACAGAGCCACCTCGCTCGTGCCTCTTGCAAACTTGCCGGGTCTGCTAACCCGTGCGAGCTTACTTTTTTGCACCGCAAGTTTGCCGAGCCACCTCGCTCGTGCCTCTTGCAACCTTGCCGGGTCTGCTAACCCGTGCGAGTTTACTTTTCTCCACCGCAAGTTCATCGAGCCACATCGCTCGTGCCTCTTTCGACCTTGCCGGGTCTGCTAACCCGTGCGAGATTACTTTCCTGCACCGCCAGTTCGCCGAGCCACCTCGCTCGTGCCTCTTGCAAGCTTGCTGGGTCTGCAAATCCGCGCGAGATTACTTTCCTGCACCGCAAGTTCGCCGATCCACCTCGCTCGTACCTCTTGCAACCTAGCCGAGTATGCTAACCCGTGCGAGCTTACTTTCCTGCACCTTAAGTTCACCGAGCCACCTCGCTCGTGCCTCTTGCAACCTTGCCGGGTCTGCTAACCCGTGCGAGCTAACTTTCCTGCACCGCAAGTTCGCCGAGCCACCTCGCTCGTGCCTCTTGCAACCTGGCCGGGTGTGGTAACCCGTGCGAGCTAACTTTCCTACACCGCAAGTTCGCCGAGCCACCTCGCTCGTGCCTCTTGCAACCTTGCCGGGTCTGCTAACCCGTGCGAGTTTACTTTCCTCCACCGCAAGTTCATCGAGCCACATCGCTCGTGCCTCTTTCGACCTTGCCGGGTCTGCTAACCCGTGCGAGATTACTTTCCTGCACCGCCAGTTCGCCGAGCCACCTCGCTCGTGCCTCTTGCAAGCTTGCTGGGTCTGCATACCCGCGCGAGATTACTTTCCTGCACCGCAAGTTCGCCGATCCACCTGGCTCGTACCTCTTGCAACCTAGCCGAGTATGCTAACCCGTGCGAGCTTACTTTCCTGCACCTTAAGTTCACCGAGCCACCTCGCTCGTGCCTCTTGCAACCTTGCCGGGTCTGCTAACCAGTGCGAGCTAACTTTCCTGCACCGCAAGTTCGTCGAGCCACCTCGCTCGTGCTTCTTGCAACCTGGCCGGGTCTGGTAACCCGTGCGAGCTAACTTTCCTGCAACGCAAGTTCGCCGAGCCACCTTGCTCGTGCCTCTTGCAACCTTGCCGGGTCTACTAACCTGTGCGTGTTTACTTTCTTGCACCGCAAGTTCGCCGAGACACCTCGCTCATGCCGCTTGCAACCTTGCCGGGCCTGCTATCCCCTGCGAGTTTACTTTCCTGCACCGTAAGTTCGCCGAGCCACGTCGCTCGTGCCTCTTGCAAACTTGCCGGGTCTGCTAACCCGTGCGAGTTTACTTTCCTCCACCGCAATTTCATCGAGCCAAATCGCTCGCGCCTCTTTCAACCTCGCCGGGTCTGCTAACCCTTGCGAGATTACTTTCCTGCACCGCATGTTTGCCGAGCAGCCTCGCTCTCCCCTTGCAACCTTGCCTGGTCTGCTAACCTGTGCGAGCTTACTTTCCTGCACCGCAAGTTCGCCGAGCCACCTCGCTCGTGCCCCATGCAACCTTCCCGGGTCGGCTAACCCGTGCGAGTTTACTTTTCTGCACCGCAAGTTCGCCGAGCCACCTCGCTCGTGCCCCTTGCAACCATGCCGGGTCTGCAAACCCGTGCGAGCTTACTTTTCTGCACCGCAAGTTCGCCGAGCCACCTCGCTCGTGCCTTTTGCAAACTTGCCGGGACTGCTAACCCGTGCGAGTTTACTTTCCTGCAACGCAAGTTCGCCGAGCCACCTCCCTCGTGTCTCTTGCAACCTTGCAGGGTCTGCCCACCCGTGCGAGTTTTGTTTGCTGCCTCGCAAGTTCGCGGAGCCACCTCGCTCTCCCCTTGCAACCTTGCTGGGTCTGCTAACCCGTGCGAGCTTACTTTCCTGCACCGCAAGTTTGCCGAGCCACCTCGCTCGTCCCTCTTGCAACCGTGCCAGGTCTACTAAACCGTGCGAGTTTACTTTCCTCCACCGTAAGTTCGTCGAGCCACCTCGCTCTGGCCTCTTTCAACCTTGCTGGGACTGCTAACCCGTGCGAGTTTAATTTCTTGCACCGCAAGTTCCCCGAGCCACCTCGCTCGTGCCACTTGCAACCTTGATAGGTCTGGTAACCGGTGCGAGTTTACTTTCTTGCACCGCAAGTTCGCCGAGCCACCTCGCACGTGCCTCTTGCAACCTCACCGGGTCAGCTAACCCGTGCGAGTTTACTTTCCTGCACAGCAAGTTCACCGAGCCACCTCCCCTGTGCCTCTTGCAACCTTGCCGGGTCTGCTAACCCGTGCGAGCTTACATTCCTGCACCGCAAGTTCGCCGAGCCTGTTCGCTCGGGCCTCTTGCAACCTTGCCGGGTCTCCTAACCCGTGCGAGTTTACTTTCTTGCACCGCAAGTTCGCCGAGCCACCTCTCTCCTACCTCTTGCTACCTAGCCGGGTATGCTAACCCGTGTGAGCTTACTTTCCTGCGCCTGAAGTTCGCCGACCCACCTCGCTTGTGCCTCTTGCAACCTTTCCGGGTCTGCTAACCCGTGCGAGTTTACTTTCCTCCACCGCAAGTTCATCGAGCCACATCGCTCGTGCCTCTTTCGACCTTGCCGGGTCTGCTAACCCGTGCGAGATTACTTTCCAGCACCGCCAGTTCGCCGAGCCACCTCGCTCGTGCCTCTTGCCAGCTTGCTGGTCTGCAAACCCGCGCGAGATTACTTTCCTGCACCGCAAGTTCGCCGATCCACCTCGCTCGTAACTCTTGCAACCTAGCCGAGTATGCTAACCCGTGCGAGCTTACTTTCCTGCACCTTAAGTTCACCGAGCCACTTGCTCGTGCCTCTTGCAACCTTGCTGGGTCTGCTAACCCGTGCGAGCTAACTTTCCTGCACCGCAAGTTCGCCGAGCCACCTCGCTCGTGCCTCTTGCAACCTGGCCGGGTCTGGTAACCCGTGCGAGCTAACTTTCCTGCACCGCAAGTTCGCCGAGCCACCTCACTCGTGCCTTTTGCAAACTTGCCGGGACTGCTAACCCGTGCGAGTTTACTTTCCTGCAACGCAAGTTCGCCGAGCCACCTCCCTCGTCCTCTTGCAACCTTGCAGGGTCTGCCCACCCGTGCGAGTTTTGTTTGCTGCATCGCAAGTTCGCGGAGCCACCTCGCTCTCCCCTTGCAACCTTGTTGGGTCTGCTAACCCGTGCGAGCTTAATTTCCTGCACCGCAAGTTTGCCGAGCCACCTTGCTCGTCCCTCTTGCAACCGTGCCAGGTCTACTAAACCGTGCGAGTTTACTTTCCTCCACCGTAAGTTCGTCGAGCCACCTCGCTCTGGCCTCTTTCAACCTTGCTGGGACTGCTAACCCGTGCGAGTTTAATTTCTTGCACCGCAAGTTCCCGCCACCTCGCTCGTGCCACTTGCAACCTTGCTAGGTCTGCTAACCGGTGCGAGTTTACTTTCTTGCACCGCAAGTTCGCCGAGCCACCTCTCTCCTACCCTCTTGCTACCCCCCTACGGGTATGCTAACCCGTGTGAGCTTACTTTCCTGCGCCTGAAGTTCGCCGACCCACCTCGCTTGTGCCTCTTGCAACCTTTCCGGGTCTGCTAACCCGTGCGAGTTTACTTTCCTCCACCGCAAGTTCATCGAGCCACATCGCTCGTGCCTCTTTCGACCTTGCCGGGTCTGCTAACCCGTGCGAGATTACTTTCCAGCACCGCCAGTTCGCCGAGCCACCTCGCTCGTGCCTCTTGCCAGCTTGCTGGGTCTGCAAACCCGCGCGAGATTACTTTCCTGCACCGCAAGTTCGCCGATCCACCTCGCTCGTAACTCTTGCAACCTAGCCGAGTATGCTAACCCGTGCGAGCTTACTTTCCTGCACCTTAAGTTCACCGAGCCACCTTGCTCGTGCCTCTTGCAACCTTGCTGGGTCTGCTAACCCGTGCGAGCTAACTTTCCTGCACCGCAAGTTCGCCGAGCCACCTCGCTCGTGCCTCTTGCAACCTGGCCGGGTCTGGTAACCCGTGCGAGCTAACTTTCCTGCACCGCAAGTTCGCCGAGCCACCTCACTCGTGCCTTTTGCAAACTTGCCGGGACTGCTAACCCGTGCGAGTTTACTTTCCTGCAACGCAAGTTCGCCGAGCCACCTCCCTCGTTCCTCTTGCAACCTTGCAGGGTCTGCCCACCCGTGCGAGTTTTGTTTGCTGCATCGCAAGTTCGCGGAGCCACCTCGCTCTCCCCTTGCAACCTTGTTGGGTCTGCTAACCCGTGCGAGCTTACTTTCCTGCACCGCAAGTTTGCCGAGCCACCTTGCTCGTCCCTCTTGCAACCGTGCCAGGTCTACTAAACCGTGCGAGTTTACTTTCCTCCACCGTAAGTTCGTCGAGCCACCTCGCTCTGGCCTCTTTCAACCTTGCTGGGACTGCTAACCCGTGCGAGTTTAATTTCTTGCACCGCAAGTTCCCCGAGCCACCTCGCTCGTGCCACTTGCAACCTTGCTAGGTCTGCTAACCGGTGCGAGTTTACTTTCTTGCACCGCAAGTTCGCCGAGCCACCTCGCACGTGCCTCTTGCAACCTCACCGGGTCGGCTAACCCGTGCGAGTTTATTTTCCTGCACCGCAAGTTCACCGAGCCACCTCCCTCGTGCCTCTTGCAACCTTGCCGGGTCTGCTAACCCGTGCGAGCTTACATTCCTGCACCGCAAGTTCGCCGAGCCTGCTCGCTCGTGCTTCTTGCAACCTTGCCGGGTCTCCTAACCCGTGCGAGTTTACTTTCATGCACCGCAAGTTCGCCGAGCCACCTCTCTCTTACCTGTTGCTACCTAGCCGGGTATGCTAACCCGTGCGAGCTAACTTTCCTGCGCCTGAAGTTCGCCGAGCCACCTCGCTCGTGCCTCTTGCAACCTTGCCGGGTCTGCTAACCCGTGCGAGATTACTTTCCTGCAACGCCAGTTCGCCGAGCCACCTCGCTCGTGCCTCTTGCAACCTTGCTGGGTCTGCAAACCCGCGCAAGATTACTTTCCTGCACCGCAAGTTCGCCGATCCACCTCGCTCGTACCTCTTGCAACCTAGCCGAGTATGCTAACCCGTGCGAGCTTACTTTCCTGCACCTTAAGTTCACCGAGCCACCTTGCTCGTGCCTCTTGCAACCTTGCTGGGTCTGCTAACCCGTGCGAGCTAACTTTCCTGCACCGCAAGTTCGCCGCGCCACCTCGCTCGTGCCTCTTGCAACCTTGCCGGGTCTACTAACCCGTGCGTGTTTACTTTCTTGCACCACAAGTTCGCCGAGCCACCTCGCTCGTGCCTCTTGCAACCTTGCCGGGCCTGCTATCCCGTGCGAGTTTACTTTCCTGCACCGTAAGTTCGCCGAGCCACCTCGCTCGTGCCCCCTGCAAGCTTGCCGGGTCTGCTAACCCGTGCGAGGATACTCTCCTCCACCGCAATTCCATCGAGCGAAATCGCTCGCGCCTCTTTCAACCTCAACGGGTCTGCTAACCCTTGCGAGATTACTTTCCTGCACCGCAAGTTTGCTGAGCCGCCTCGCTCTCTCCTTGCAACCTTGCCTGGTCTGCTAACCTGTGCGAGCTTACTTTCCTGCACCGCAAATTCGCCGAGCTACCTCGCTCGTGCCTCTTGCAACCTTGCCGGGTCTGCTAACCCGTGCGAGCTTACTTTCCTGCACCGCAAGTTTGCCGAGCCACCTCGCTCGTCCCTCTTGAAACCGTGCCGGGTCTACTAAACCGTGCGAGTTTACTTTCCTCCACCGTAAGTTCGTCGAGCCACCTCGCTCTGGCCTCTTTCAACCTTGCTGGGACTGCTAACCGGTGCGAGTTTACTTTCTTGCACCGCAAGTTTACCGAGCCACCTCGCACGTGGCTCTTGCAACCTCACCGGGTCGGCTAACCCGTGCGAGTTTCCTTTCCTGCACCGCAAGTTCATCGAGCCACCTCCCTCGTGCCTCTTGAAACCTTGCCGGGTTTGCTAACCCGTGCGAGCTTACATTCCTGCACCGCAAGTTCGCCGAGCCTGCTCGCTCGTGCCTTTTGCAACCTTGCCGGGTCTACTAACCCGTGCGAGTTTACTTTCTTGCACCACAAGTTCGCCGAGCCACCTCTCTCTTACCTCTTGCTACCTAGCCGGGTATGCTAACCCCTGCGAGCGTACTTTCCTGCGCCTTAAGTTCACCGAGCCACCTCGCTCGTGCCTCTAGCAACCTTGCCGGGTCTGCTAACCCGTGCGAGCTTACTTTTTTGCACCGCAAGTTCGCCGAGCCACCTCGCTCGTGCCTCTTGCAACCTTGCCGGGTCTGCTAACCCGTGCGAGTTTACTTTCCTCCACCGCAAGTTCATCGAGCCACATCGCTCGTGCCTCTTTCGACCTTGCCGGGTCTGCTAACCCGTGCGAGATTACTTTCCTCCACCGCCAGTTCGTCGAGCCACCTCGCTCGTGCCTCTTGCAAGCTTGCTGGGTCAGCAAACCCGCACGAGATTGCTTTCCTGCACCGCAAGTTCGCCGATCCACCTCGCTCGTACCTCTTGCAACCTAGTGGAGTATGCTAACCCGTGCGAGCTAACATTCCTGCACCGCAAGTTCGCCGAGCCACCTCGCTCGTGCCCCTTGCAACCATGCCGGGTCTGCAAACCCGTGCGAGCTTACTTTTCTGCACCGCAAGTTCGCCGAGCCACCTCGCTCGTGCCTCTTGCAAACTTGCCGGGACTGCTAACCTGTGCGAGTTTACTTTCCTGCAACGCAAGTTTGCCAAGCCACCTCCCTCGTGCCTCTTGCAACCTTGCAGGGTCTGCTCACCCGTGTTAGTTTTTTTTGCTGCATCGCAAGTTCGCCGAGCCACCTCGCTCGTGCCCCTTGCAACCATGCCAGGTCTGCAAACCCGTGCGAGCTTACTTCTCTGCACCGCAAGTTCGCCGAGCCACCTCGCTCGTGCCTCTTGCAAACTTGCCGGGACAGCTAACCCGTGCGAGTTTACTTTCCTGCAACGCAAGTTTGCCGAGCCACCTCCCTCGTGCCTCTTGCAACCTTGCAGGGTCTTCTCACCCGTGCGAGTTTTTTTTGCTGCATCGCAAGTTCGCGGAGCCACCTCGTTCTCCCCTTGCAACCTTGCCGGGTCTGCTAACCCGTGCGAGCTTACTTTCCTGCACCGCAAGTTTGCCGAGCCACCTCGCTCGTCCCTCTTGCAACCGGTCCGGGTCTACCAAACCGTGCGAGTTTACTTTCCTCTACCGTAAGTTCGTCGAGCCACCTCATTCTGGCCTCTTTCAACCTTGATGGGACTGCTAACCCGTGCGAGTTTAATTTCTTGCACCGCAAGTTCGCCGAGCCACCTCGCTCGTGCCACTTGCAACCTTGCTAGGTCTGCTAACCGGTGAGAGTTTACTTTCTGGCACCGCAAGTTCACCGAGCCACCTCGCACGTGGCTCTTGCAACCTCACCGGGTCGGCTAACCCGTGCGAGTTTACTTTCCTGCACCGCAAGTTTACCGAGCCACCTCCCTCGTGCCTCTTGCAACCTTGCCGGGTCTGCTAACCCGTGCGAGTTTACTTTCTTGCACCGCAAGTTCGCCGAGCCACCTCTCTCTTACCTCTTGCTACCTAGCCGGGTATGCTAACCCGTGCGAGCATACTTTCCTGCGCCTTAAGTTCACCGAGCCACCTCGCTCGTGCCTCTTGCAACCTTGCAGGGTCTGCTCACCCGTGTTAGTTTTTTTTGCTGCATCGCAAGTTCGCCGAGCCACCTCGCTCGTGCCCCTTGCAACCTTGCCGGGTCTGCTAACCCGTGCAGGCTTACTTTTTTGCACCGCAAGTTCGCCGAGCCACCTTGCTCGTGCCTCTTGCAACCTTGCCGGGTCTGCTAATCCGTGCGAGTTTACTTTCCTCCACCGCAAGTTCATCGAGCCACATCGCTCGTGCCTCTTTCGACCTTGCCGGGTCTGCTAACCCGTGCGAGCTTACTTTCCTGCACCTTAAGTTCACCGAGCCACCTCGCTCGTGCCTCTTGCAACCTTGCCGGGTCTGCTAACCCGTGCGAGCTAACTTTTCTGCACCGCAAGTTCGCCGAGCCACCTCGCTCGTGCCTCTTGCAACCTGGCCGGGTCTGGTAACCCGTGCGAGCTAACTTTCCTGCACCGCAAGTTCGCCGAGCCACCTCGCTCGTGCCTCTTGCAACCTTGCCGGGCCTGCTATCCCGTGCGAGTTTACTTTCCTACACCGTAAGTTCGCCGAGTCACCTCGCTCGTGCCTCTTGCAAGCTTGCCGGGTCGGCTAACCCGTGCGAGTTTACTTTCCTCCACCGCAATTTCATCGAGCCAAATCGCTCGCGCCTCTTTCAACCTCGCCGGGTCTGCTAACCCTTGCGAGATTACTTTCCTGCACCGCAAGTTTGCCGAGCCGCCTCGCTCTCCCCTTGCAACCTTGCTTGGTCTGCTAACCTGTGCGAGCTTACTTTCCTGCACCGCAAGTTCGACGAGCTACCTCGCTCGTGCCTCTTGCAACCTTGCCGGGTCTACTAACCCGTGCGAGTTTACTTTCTTGCACCGAAAGTTCGCCGAGCCACCTCGCTCGTGCCCCATGCAACCTCCCCGGGTCGGCTAACCTGTGCGAGTTTACTTTTCTGCACCGCAAGTTCGCCGATCCACCTCGCTCGTGCCCTTGCAACCATGCCGGGTCTGCAAACCCGTGCGAGCTTACTTTTCTGCACCGCAAGTTCGCCGAGTCACCTCGCTCGTGCCTCTTGCAAACTTGCCGGGACTGCTAACCTGTGCGAGTTTACTTTCCTGCAACGCAAGTTTGCCGAGCCACCTCCCTCGTGCCTCTTGCAACCTTGCAGGGTCTGCTCACCCGTGTTAGTTTTTTTTGCTGCATCGCAAGTTCGCCGAGCCACCTCGCTCGTGCCCCTTGCAACCATGCCTGGTCTGCAAACCCGTGCGAGTTTACTTTCCTGCAACGCACGTTCGCCGAACCACCTCCCTCGTGCCTCTTACAACCTTGCAGGGTCTTCCCACCCGTGCGAGTTTTGTTTGCTGCATCGCAAGTTCGCGGAGCCACCTCGCTCTCCCCTTGCAACCTCGCTGGGTCTGCTAACCCGTGCGAGCTTACTTTCCTGCACCGCAAGTTTGCCGAGCCACCTAGCTCGTCCCTCTTGCAACCGTGCCGGGTCTACTAAACCGTGCGAGTTTACTTTCCACCACCGTAAGTTCGTCGAGACACGTCGCTCTGGCCTCTTTCAACCTTGCTAGGACTGCTAACCCGTGCGAGTTTAATTTCTTGCACCGACAAGTTCCCCGAACCACCTCGCTCGTGCCACTTGCAACCTTGCTAGGTCTGCTAACCGGTGCGAGTTTACTTTCTTGCACCGCAAGTTCGCCGAGCCACCTCGTACGTGCCTCTTGCAACCTCACCGGGTCGGCTAACCCGTGCGAGTTTACTTTCCTGCACCGCAAGTTCACCGAGCCACCTCCCTCGTGCCTCTTGCAACCTTGCCGGGCCTGCTAACCCGTGCGAGCTTACATTCCTGCACCGCAAGTTCGCCGAGCCTGCTCGCTCGTGCCTCTTGCAACCTTGCCGGGTCTCCTAACCCTTGCGAGTTTACTTTCTTGCACCGCAAGTTCGCCGAGCCACCTCTCTCTTACCTCTTGCTACCTAGCCGGGTATGCTAACCCGTGCGAGCTTACTTTCCTGCGCCTGATGTTCGCCGAGCCACCTCGCTCGTGCCTCTTGCAACCTTGCCGGGTCTGCTAACCCGTGTATGCTAACTTTTTTGCACCGCAAGTTCGCCGAGCCACCTCGCTCGTGCCTCTTCCAACCTTGCCGGGTCTGCTAACCCGTGCGAGCTAACTTTCCTGCACCGCAAGTTCGCCGAGCCACCTCGCTCGTGCCCCATGCAACCTCCCCGGGTCGGCTAGCCCGTGCGAGTTTACTTTTCTGCACCGCAAGTTCGCCGAGCCACCTCGCTCGTGCCCCTTGCAAACTTGCCGGGACTGCTAACCTGTGCGAGTTTACTTTCCTGCAACGCAAGTTCGCCGAGCCACCTCCCTCGTGCCTCTTGCAACCTTGCAGGGTCTGCTCACCAGTGTGAGTTTTTTTTGCTGCATCGCAAGTTCGCCGAGACACCTCGCTCGTGCCTCTTGCAACCTTGCCGGGTCTGCTAACCCGTGCGAGTTTACTTTTTTGCACCGCTAGTTCGCCGAGCCACCTCGCTCGTGCCTCTTGCAACCTTGCCGGCTCTGCTAACCCGTGCGAGTTTACTTTCCTCCACCGCAAGTTCATCGAGCCACATCGGTCGTGCCTCTTTCGACCTTGCCGGGACTGCTAACCCGTGCGAGATTACTTTCATGCACCGCCAGTTCACCGAGCCACCTCGCTCGTGCCTCTTGCAGGCTTGCTGGGTCTGAAAACCCGCGCGAGAGTACTTTCCTGCACCGCAAGTTCGCCGAGCCACCTCGCTCGTACCTCTTGCAACCTAACCGAGTATGCTAACCCGTGCGAGCTTACTTTCCTGTACCTTAAGTTCACCGAGCCAGCTCTCTCGTGCCTCTTGCAACCTTGCCGGGTCTGCTAACCCGTGCGAGCTAACTTTCCTGCAACGCAAGTTCGCCGAGCCACCTCGCTCGTGCCTCTTGCAACGTAGCCGGGTCTGGTAACCCGTGCGAGCTAACTTTCCTACACCGCAAGTTCGCCGAGCCACGTCGCTCGTGCCGCTTGCAACCTTGCCCGGTATGCCAACCCGCGCGAGATTACTTTCCTGCACCGCAAGTTCGCCGAGCCTCCTCGCTCGTGCCCCTTGCAACCTTGCCGGGTTTGCAAACCCGTGCGAGCTTACTTTCCTGATCCGCAAGTTCGCCGGGCCACGTCGCTCGTGCCTCTTGCAACCTTGCTAGGTCTGCTAACCCGCGCGAGATTATTTTCCTGCGCCGCAAGTTCGCCGAGCTTCCTCGCTCGTACCTCTTGCAACCTGGCCGGGTATGCTAACCTGTTCGAGCTTAGTTTCCTGTACCTTAAGTTCACCGAGCCACCTCACTCGTGCCTCTTGCAACCTTGCCGGGTCTTCTAACCCGTGCGTGCGTACTTTCCAACACCGCAAGTTCGCCGAGCCACCTCGCTCATGCCTCTTGCAACCTTGCCCGGTCTACTAACCTCTACGAGCGTACTTTCCTGCACCGCAAGTTCGCCGAGCCACCTCGCTCGTGCCGTTTGCAACCTTCCGGGTCTACTAACCGGTGCGAGTTTATTTTGCTGCACCGCAAGTTTGCCGAGCCACCTCGCTCGTTCCCCTTGCAACCATGCCGGGTCTGCTAACCCGTGCGAGTTTTCTTTCTTGCACCGCATGTTCGCCGAGCCACCTCGCTCGTACCTCTTGCAACCTAGCGGGTATGCTAACCCGTGCGAGCTTACTTTCCTGCACCTTAACTTCGCCGAGCCACCTCGCTCGTGCCTCTTGCAACCTTGCCGGGCCTGCTATCCCGTGCGAGATTACTTTCCTGCACCGCAAGTTCGCCGAGCTACCTCGCTCGTGCCTCTTGCAACCTTGCCGGGCCTGCTAACCCGTGCGAGTTTACTTTCTTACAACGCAAGTTCGCCGAGCCACCTCGCTCGTGCCTCTTGTAACCTTGCCGGGACTGCTATCCCGTGCGAGTTTACTTTCCTGCAACGCAAGTTCGCCGAGCCATCTCCTTCGTGCCTCTTGCAACCTTGCCGGGTCTGCTCACCCGTGCGAGTTTTTTTTAGTGCATCGCAAGTTTGCGGAGACACCTCGCGCTCCCCTTGCAACCTTGCCGGGTCTGCTAACCCGTGCGAGCTTACTTTCCTGCACCGCAAGTTTGCCGAGCCACCTCGCTCGTCCCTCTTGCAACCGGGCCGGGTCTACTAAACCGTGCGAGTTTACTTTCCTCCACCGTAAGTTCGTCGAGCCACCTCGCTCTGGCCTCTTTCAACCTTGATGGGACTGCTAACCCGTGCGAGTTTAATTTCTTGCACCGCAAGTTCGCCGAGCCACCTCGCTCGTGCCACTTGCAACCTTGCTAGGTCTGCTAACCGGTGAGAGTTTACTTTCTGGCACCGCAAGTTCACCGAGCCACCTCGCACGTGGCTCTTGCAACCTTACCGGGTCGGCTAACCCGTGCGAGTTTACTTTCCTGCACCGCAAGTTTACCGAGCCACCTCCCTCGTGCCTCTTGCAACCTTGCCGGGTCTGCTAACCCGTGCGAGCTTACATTCCTGCACCGCAAGTTCACCGAGCCACCTCTCTCGTGCCTCTTGCAACCTTGCCGGGTCTGCTAACCCGTGCGAGTTTACTTTCTTGCACCGCAAGTTCGCCGAGCCACCTCTCTTACCTCTTGCTACCTAGCCGGGTATGCTAACCCGTGCGAGCATACTTTCCTGCGCCTTAAGTTCACCGAGCCACCTCGCTCGTGCCTCTTGCAACCTTGCAGGGTCTGCTCACCCTTGTTAGTTTTTTTTGCGGCATCGCAAGTTCGCCGACCCACCTCGCTCGTGCCCCTTGCAACCTTGCCGGGTCTGCTAACCCGTGCAAGCTTACTTTTTTGCACCGCAAGTTCGCCGAACCACCATGCTCGTGCCTCTTGCAACCTTGCCGGGTCTGCTCACCCTTGTTAGTTTTTTTTGCGGCATCGCAAGTTCGCCGACCCACCTCGCTCGTGCCCCTTGCAACCTTGCCGGGTCTGCTAACCCGTGCAAGCTTACTTTTTTGCACCGCAAGTTCGCCGAACCACCATGCTCGTGCCTCTTGCAACCTTGCCGGGTCTGCTAACCCGTGCGAGTTTACTTTCCTCCACCGCAAGTTCATCGAGCCACATCGCTCGTGCCTCTTTCGACCTTGCCGGGTCTGCTAACCCGTGCGAGCTTACTTTCCTGCACCTTAAGTTCACCGAGCCACCTCGCTCGTGCCTCTTGCAACCTTGCCGGGTCTGCTAACCCGTGCGAGCTAACTTTCCTGCACCGCAAGTTCGCCGAGCCACCTCGCTCGTGCCTCTTGCAACCTGGCCGGGTCTGGTAACCCGTGCGAGCTAACTTTCCTGCACCGCAAGTTCGCCGAGCCACCTCGCTCGTGCCTCTTGCAACCTTGCCGGGCCTGCTATCCCGTGCGAGTTTACTTTCCTACACCGTAAGTTCGCCGAGTCACCTCGCTCGTGCCTCTTGCAAGCTTGCCGGGTCGGCTAACCCGTGCGAGTTTACTTTCCTCCACCGCAATTTCATCGAGCCAAATCGCTCGCGCCTCTTTCAACCTCGCCGGGTCTGCTAACCCTTGCGAGATTACTTTCCTGCACCGCAAGTTTGCCGAGCCGCCTCGCTCTCCCCTTGCAACCTTGCTTGGTCTGCTAACCTGTGCCAGCTTACTTTCCTGCACTGCAAGTTCGACGAGCTACCTCGCTCGTGCCTCTTGCAACCTTGCCGGGTCTACTAACCCGTGCGAGTTTACTTTCTTGCACCGAAAGTTCGCCGAGCCACCTCGCTCGTGCCCCATACAACCTCCCCGGGTCGGCTAACCTGTGCGAGTTTACTTTTCTGCACCGCAAGTTCGCCGATCCACCTCGCTCGTGCCCCTTGCAACCATGCCGGGTCTGCAAACCCGTGCGAGCTTACTTTTCTGCACCGCAAGTTCGCCGAGTCACCTCGCTCGTGCCTCTTGCAAACTTGCCGGGACTGCTAACCTGTGCGAGTTTACTTTCCTGCAACGCAAGTTTGCCGAGCCACCTCCCTCGTGCCTCTTGCAACCTTGCAGGGTCTGCTCACCCGTGTTAGTTTTTTTTGCTGCATCGCAAGTTCGCCGAGCCACCTCGCTCGTGCCCCTTGCAACCATGCCTGGTCTGCAAACCCGTGCGAGCTTACTTTTCTGCACCGCAAGTTCGCCGAGCCACCTCGCTCGTGCCTCTTGCAAACTTGCCGGGACTGCTAACCCGTGCGAGTTTACTTTCCTGCAACGCACGTTCGCCGAACCACCTCCCTCGTGCCTCTTACAACCTTGCAGGGTCTTCCCACCCGTGCGAGTTTGTTTGCTGCATCGCAAGTTCGCGGAGCCACCTCGCTCTCCCCTTGCAACCTCGCTGGGTCTGCTAACCCGTGCGAGCTTACTTTCCTGCACCGCAAGTTTGCCGAGCCACCTAGCTCGTCCCTCTTGCAACCGTGCCGGGTCTACTAAACCGTGCGAGTTTACTTTCCACCACCGTAAGTTCGTCGAGACACGTCGCTCTGGCCTCTTTCAACCTTGCTAGGACTGCTAACCCGTGCGAGTTTAATTTCTTGCACCGCAAGTTCCCCGAACCACCTCGCTCGTGCCACTTGCAACCTTGCTAGGTCTGCTAACCGGTGCGAGTTTACTTTCTTGCACCGAAAGTTCGCCGAGCCACCTCGTACGTGCCTCTTGCAACCTCACCGGGTCGGCTAACCCGTGCGAGTTTACTTTCCTGCACCGCAAGTTCACCGAGCCACCTCCCTCGTGCCTCTTGCAACCTTGCCGGGCCTGCTAACCCGTGCGAGCTTACATTCCTGCACCGCAAGTTCGCCGAGCCTGCTCGCTCGTGCCTCTTGCAACCTTGCCGGGTCTCCTAACCCTTGCGAGTTTACTTTCTTGCACCGCAAGTTCGCCGAGCCACCTCTCTCTTACCTCTTGCTACCTAGCCGGGTATGCTAACCCGTGCGAGCTTACTTTCCTGCGCCTGATGTTCGCCGAGCCACCTCGCTCGTGCCTCTTGCAACCTTGCCGGGTCTGCTAACCCGTGTATGCTAACTTTTTGCACCGCAAGTTCGCCGAGCCACCTCGCTCGTGCCTCTTCCAACCTTGCCGGGTCTGCTAACCCGTGCGAGCTAACTTTCCTGCACCGCAAGTTCGCCGAGCCACCTCGCTCGTGCCCCATGCAACCTCCCCGGGTCGGCTAACCCGTGCGAGTTTACTTTTCTGCACCGCAAGTTCGCCGAGCCACCTCGCTCGTGCCCCTTGCAAACTTGCCGGGACTGCTAACCTGTGCGAGTTTACTTTCCTGCAACGCAAGTTCGCCGAGCCACCTCCCTCGTGCCTCTTGCAACCTTGCAGGGTCTGCTCACCAGTGTGAGTTTTTTTTGCTGCATCGCAAGTTCGCCGAGACACCTCGCTCGTGCCTCTTGCAACCTTGCCGGGTCTGCTAACCCGTGCGAGTTTACTTTTTTGCACCGCTAGTTCGCCGAGCCACCTCGCTCGTGCCTCTTGCAACCTTGCCGGCTCTGCTAACCCGTGCGAGTTTACTTTCCTCCACCGCAAGTTCATCGAGCCACATCGGTCGTGCCTCTTTCGACCTTGCCGGGTCTGCTAACCCGTGCGAGATTACTTTCATGCACCGCCAGTTCACCGAGCCACCTCGCTCGTGCCTCTTGCAGGCTTGCTGGGTCTGAAAACCCGCGCGAGAGTACTTTCCTGCACCGCAAGTTCGCCGAGCCACCTCGCTCGTACCTCTTGCAACCTAACCGAGTATGCTAACCCGTGCGAGCTTACTTTCCTGTACCTTAAGTTCACCGAGCCAGCTCTCTCGTGCCTCTTGCAACCTTGCCGGGTCTGCTAACCCGTGCGAGCTAACTTTCCTGCAACGCAAGTTCGCCGAGCCACCTCGCTCGTGCCTCTTGCAACGTAGCCGGGTCTGGTAACCCGTGCGAGCTAACTTTCCTACACCGCAAGTTCGCCGAGCCACGTCGCTCGTGCCGCTTGCAACCTTGCTCGGTATGCCAACCCGCGCGAGATTACTTTCCTGCACCGCAAGTTCGCCGAGCCTCCTCGCTCGTGCCCCTTGCAACCTTGCCGGGTTTGCAAACCCGTGCGAGCTTACTTTCCTGATCCGCAAGTTCGCCGGGCCACGTCGCTCGTGCCTCTTGCAACCTTGCTAGGTCTGCTAACCCGCGCGAGATTATTTTCCTGCGCCGCAAGTTCGCCGAGCTTCCTCGCTCGTACCTCTTGCAACCTGGCCGGGTATGCTAACCTGTTCGAGCTTAGTTTCCTGTACCTTAAGTTCACCGAGCCACCTCACTCGTGCCTCTTGCAACCTTGCCGGGTCTTCTAACCCGTGCGTGCGTACTTTCCAACACCGCAAGTTCGCCGAGCCACCTCGCTCATGCCTCTTGCAACCTTGCCAGGTCTACTAACCTCTACGAGCGTACTTTCCTGCACCGCAAGTTCGCCGAGCCACCTCGCTCGTGCCGTTTGCAACCTTCCGGGTCTACTAACCGGTGCGAGTTTACTTTGCTGCACCGCAAGTTTGCCGAGCCACCTCGCTCGTTCCCCTTGCAACCATGCCGGTCTGCTAACCGTGCGAGTTTTCTTTCTTGCACCGCATGTTCGCCGAGCCACCTCGCTCGTACCTCTTGCAACCTAGCCGGGTATGCTAACCCGTGCGAGCTTACTTTCCTGCACCTTAACTTCGCCGAGCCACCTCGCTCGTGCCTCTTGCAACCTTGCCGGGCCTGCTATCCCGTGCGAGATTACTTTCCTGCACCGCAAGTTCGCCGAGCTACCTCGCTCATGCCTCTTGCAACCTTGCCGGGCCTGCTAACCCGTGCGAGTTTACTTTCTTACAACGCAAGTTCGCCGAGCCACCTCGCTCGTGCCTCTTGTAACCTTGCCGGGACTGCTATCCCGTGCGAGTTTACTTTCCTGCAACGCAAGTTCGCCGAGCCATCTCCTTCGTGCCTCTTGCAACCTTGCCGGGTCTGCTCACCCGTGCGAGTTTTTTTTGCTGCATCGCAAGTTTGCGGAGACACCTCGCGCTCCCCTTGCAACCTTGCCGGGTCTGCTAACCCGTGCGAGCTTACTTTCCTGCACCGCAAGTTTGCCGAGCCACCTCGCTCGTCCCTCTTGCAACCGGGCCGGGTCTACTAAACCGTGCGAGTTTACTTTCCTCCACCGTAAGTTCGTCGAGCCACCTCGCTCTGGCCTCTTTCAACCTTGATGGGACTGCTAACCCGTGCGAGTTTAATTTCTTGCACCGCAAGTTCGCCGAGCCACCTCGCTCGTGCCACTTGCAACCTTGCTAGGTCTGCTAACCGGTGAGAGTTTACTTTCTGGCACCGCAAGTTCACCGAGCCACCTCGCACGTGGCTCTTGCAACCTTACCGGGTCGGCTAACCCGTGCGAGTTTACTTTCCTGCACCGCAAGTTTACCGAGCCACCTCCCTCGTGCCTCTTGCAACCTTGCCGGGTCTGCTAACCCGTGCGAGCTTACATTCCTGCACCGCAAGTTCACCGAGCCACCTCCCTCGTGCCTCTTGCAACCTTGCCGGGTCTGCTAACCCGTGCGAGTTTACTTTCTTGCACCGCAAGTTCGCCGAGCCACCTCTCTCTTACCTCTTGCTACCTAGCCGGGTATGCTAACCCGTGCGAGCATACTTTCCTGCGCCTTAAGTTCACCGAGCCACCTCGCTCGTGCCTCTTGCAACCTTGCAGGGTCTGCTCACCCGTGTTAGTTTTTTTTGCGGCATCGCAAGTTCGCCGACCCACCTCGCTCGTGCCCCTTGCAACCTTGCCGGGTCTGCTAACCCGTGCAAGCTTACTTTTTTGCACCGCAAGTTCGCCGAACCACCATGCTCGTGCCTCTTGCAACCTTGCCGGGTCTGCTAACCCGTGCGAGTTTACTTTCCTCCACCGCAAGTTCATCGAGCCACATCGCTCGTGCCTCTTTCGACCTTGCCGGGTCTGCTAACCCGTGCGAGCTTACTTTCCTGCACCTTAAGTTCACCGAGCCACCTCGCTCGTGCCTCTTGCAACCTTGCCGGGTCTGCTAACCCGTGCGAGCTAACTTTCCTGCACCGCAAGTTCGCCGAGCCACCTCGCTCGTGCCTCTTGCAACCTGGCCGGGTCTGGTAACCCGTGCGAGCTAACTTTCCTGCACCGCAAGTTCGCCGAGCCACCTCGCTCGTGCCTCTTGCAACCTTGCCGGGCCTGCTATCCCGTGCGAGTTTACTTTCCTACACCGTAAGTTCGCCGAGTCACCTCGCTCGTGCCTCTTGCAAGCTTGCCGGGTCGGCTAACCCGTGCGAGTTTACTTTCCTCCACCGCAATTTCATCGAGCCAAATCGCTCGCGCCTCTTTCAACCTCGCCGGGTCTGCTAACCCTTGCGAGATTACTTTCCTGCACCGCAAGTTTGCCGAGCCGCCTCGCTCTCCCCTTGCAACCTTGCTTGGTCTGCTAACCTGTGCCAGCTTACTTTCCTGCACTGCAAGTTCGACGAGCTACCTCGCTCGTGCCTCTTGCAACCTTGCCGGGTCTACTAACCCGTGCGAGTTTACTTTCTTGCACCGAAAGTTCGCCGAGCCACCTCGCTCGTGCCCCATGCAACCTCCCCGGGTCGGCTAACCTGTGTGAGTTTACTTTTCTGCACCGCAAGTTCGCCGATCCACCTCGCTCGTGCCCCTTGCAACCATGCCGGGTCTGCAAACCCGTGCGAGCTTACTTTTCTGCACCGCAAGTTCGCCGAGCAACCTCGCTCGTGCCTCTTGCAAACTTGCCGGGACTGCTAACCTGTGCGAGTTTACTTTCCTGCAACGCAAGTTTGCCGAGCCACCTCCCTCGTGCCTCTTGCAACCTTGCAGGGTCTGCTCACCCGTGTTAGTTTTTTTTGCTGCATCGCAAGTTCGCCGGGCCTCCTCGCTCGTGCCCCTTGCAACCATGCCTGGTCTGCAAACCCGTGCGAGCTTACTTTTCTGCACCGCAAGTTCGCCGAGCCACCTCGCTCGTGCCTCTTGCAAACTTGCCGGGACTGCTAACCCGTGCGAGTTTACTTTCCTGCAACGCACGTTCGCCGAACCACCTCCCTCGTGCCTCTTACAACCTTGCAGGGTCTTCCCACCCGTGCGAGTTTTGTTTGCTGCATCGCAAGTTCGCGGAGCCACCTCGCTCTCCCCTTGCAACCTCGCTGGGTCTGCTAACCCGTGCGAGCTTACTTTCCTGCACCGCAAGTTTGCCGAGCCACCTAGCTCGTCCCTCTTGCAACCGTGCCGGGTCTACTAAACCGTGCGAGTTTACTTTCCACCACCGTAAGTTCGTCGAGCCACGTCGCTCTGGCCTCTTTCAACCTTGCTAGGACTGCTAACCCGTGCGAGTTTAATTTCTTGCACCGCAAGTTCCCCGAACCACCTCGCTCGTGCCACTTGCAACCTTGCTAGGTCTGCTAACCGGTGCGAGTTTACTTTATTGCACCGCAAGTTCGCCGAGCCACCTCGTACGTGCCTCTTGCAACCTCACCGGGTCGGCTAACCCGTGCGAGTTTACTTTCCTGCACCGCAAGTTCACCGAGCCACCTCCCTCGTGCCTCTTGCAACCTTGCCGGGTCTGCTAACCCGTGCGAGCTTACATTCCTGCACCGCAAGTTCACCGAGCCTACTCGCTCGTGCCTCTTGCAACCTTGCCGGGTCTCCTAACCCGTGCGAGTTTACTTTCTTGCACCGCAAGTTCGCCGAGCCACCTCTCTCTTACCTCTTGCTACCTAGCCGGGTATGCTAACCCGTGCGAGCTTACTTTCCTGCGCCTGATGTTCGCCGAGCCACCTCGCTCGTGCCTCTTGCAACCTTGCCGGGTCTGCTAACCCGTGTATGCTAACTTTTTTGCACCGCAAGTTCGCCGAGCCACCTCGCTCGTGCCTCTTCCAACCTTGCCGGGTCTGCTAACCCGTGCGAGCTAACTTTCCTGCACCGCAAGTTTGCCGAGCCACCTCGCTCGTGCCCCATGCAACCTCCCTGGGTCGGCTAACCCGTGCGAGTTTACTTTTCTGCACCGCAAGTTCGCCGAGCCACCTCGCTCGTGCCCCTTGCAAACTTGCCGGGACTGCTAACCTGTGCGAGTTTACTTTCCTGCAACGCAAGTTCGCCGAGCCACCTCCCTCGTGCCTCTTGCAACCTTGCTGGGTCTGCTCACCAGTGTGAGTTTTTTTTGCTGCATCGCAAGTTCGCCGAGACACCTCGCTCGTGCCTCTTGCAACCTTGCCGGGTCTGCTAACCCGTGCGAGTTTACTTTTTTGCACCGCTAGTTCGCCGAGCCACCTCGCTCGTGCCTCTTGCAACCTTGCCGGGACTGCTAACCCGTGCGAGCTTACTTTCCTGTACCTTAAGTTCACCGAGCCAGCTCTTTCGTGCCTCTTGCAACCTTGCCAGGTCTGCTAACCCGTGCGAGCTAACTTTCCTGCAACGCAAGTTCGCCGAGCCACCTCGCTCGTGCCTCTTGCAACGTAGCCGGGTCTGGTAACCCGTGCGAGCTAATTTTCCTACACCGCAAGTTCGCCGAGCCACATCGCTCGTGCCGCTTGCAACCTTGCCCGGTATGCCAACCCGCGCGAGATTACTTTCCTGCACCGCAAGTTCGCCGAGCCTCCTCGCTCGTGCCCCTTGCAACCTTGCCGGGTTTGCAAACCCGTGCGAGCTTACTTTCCTGATCCGCAAGTTCGCCGGGCCACGTCGCTCGTGCCTCTTGCAACCTTGCTAGGTCTGCTAACCCGCGCGAGATTATTTTCCTGCACCGCAAGTTCGCCGAGCTTCCTCGCTCGTACCTCTTGCAGCCTGGCCGGGTATGCTAACCTGTTCGAGCTTAGTTTCCTGTACCTTAAGTTCACCGAGCCACCTCACTCGTGCCTCTTGCAACCTTGCCGGGTCTTCTAACCCGTGCGTGCGTACTTTCCAACACCGCAAGTTCGCCGAGCCACCTCGCTCATGCCTCTTGCAACCTTGCCGGGTCTACTAACCTCTACGAGCGTACTTTCCTGCACCGCAAGTTCGCCGAGCCACCTCGCTCGTGCCGTTTGCAACCTTCCGGGTCTACTAACCGGTGCGAGTTTACTTTGCTGCACCGCAAGTTTGCCGAGCCACCTCGCTCGTTCCCCTTGCAACCATGCCGGGTCTGCTAACCCGTGCGAGTTTTCTTTCTTGCACCGCATGTTCGCCGAGCCACCTCGCTCGTACCTCTTGCAACCTAGCCGGGTATGCTAACCCGTGCGAGCTTACTTTCCTGCACCTTAACTTCGCCGAGCCACCTCGCTCGTGCCTCTTGCAACCTTGCCGGGCCTGCTACCCGTGCGAGCTTACTTTCCTGCACCGCAAGTTCGCCGAGCCACCTCGCTCGTGCCTCTTGCAACCTTGCCGGGCCTGCTATCCCGTGCGAGATTACTTTCTTACAACGCAAGTTCGCCGAGCCACCTCGCTCGTGCCTCTTGTAACCTTGCCGGGACTGCTATCCCGTGCGAGTTTACTTTCCTGCAACGCAAGTTCGCCGAGCCATCTCCTTCGTGCCTCTTGCTACCTTGCCGGGTCTGCTCACCCGTGCGAGTTTTTTTTGCTGCATCGCAAGTTTGCGGAGACACCTCGCGCTCCCCTTGCAACCTTGCCGGGTCTGCTAACCCGTGCGAGCTTACTTTCCTGCACCGCAAGTTTGCCGAGCCACCTCGCTCGTCCCTCTTGCAACCGGGCCGGGTCTACTAAACCGTGCGAGTTTACTTTCCTCCACCGTAAGTTCGTCGAGCCACCTCGCTCTGGCCTCTTTCAACCTTGATGGGACTGCTAACCCGTGCGAGTTTAATTTCTTGCACCGCAAGTTCGCCGAGCCACCTCGCTCATGCCTCTTGCAACCTTGCCGGGTCTACTAACCTCTACGAGCGTACTTTCCTGCACCGCAAGTTCGCCGAGCCACCTCGCTCGTGCCGTTTGCAACCTTCCGGGTCTACTAACCGGTGCGAGTTTACTTTGCTGCACCGCAAGTTTGCCGAGCCACCTCGCTCGTTCCCCTTGCAACCATGCCGGGTCTGCTAACCCGTACGAGTTTTCTTTCTTGCACCGCATGTTCGCCGAGCCACCTCGCTCGTACCTCTTGCAACCTAGCCGGGTATGCTAACCCGTGCGAGCTTACTTTCCTGCACCTTAACTTCGCCGAGCCACCTCGCTCGTGCCTCTTGCAACCTTGCCGGGCCTGCTATCCCGTGCGAGATTACTTTCCTGCACCGCAAGTTCGCCGAGCTACCTCGCTCGTGCCTCTTGCAACCTTGCCGGGCCTGCTAACCCGTGCGAGTTTACTTTCTTACAACGCAAGTTCGCCGAGCCACCTCGCTCGTGCCTCTTGTAACCTTGCCGGGACTGCTATCCCGTGCGAGTTTACTTTCCTGCAACGCAAGTTCGCCGAGCCATCTCCTTCGTGCCTCTTGCTACCTTGCCGGGTCTGCTCACCCGTGCGAGTTTTTTTTGCTGCATCGCAAGTTTGCGGAGACACCTCGCGCTCCCCTTGCAACCTTGCCGGGTCTGCTAACCCGTGCGAGCTTACTTTCCTGCACCGCAAGTTTGCCGAGCCACCTCGCTCGTCCCTCTTGCAACCGGGCCGGGTCTACTAAACCGTGCGAGTTTACTTTCCTCCACCGTAAGTTCGTCGAGCCACCTCGCTCTGGCCTCTTTCAACCTTGATGGGACTGCTAACCCGTGCGAGTTTAATTTCTTGCACCGCAAGTTCGCCGAGCCACCTCGCTCGTGCCACTTGCAACCTTGCTAGGTCTGCTAACCGGTGAGAGTTTACTTTCTGGCACCGCAAGTTCACCGAGCCACCTCGCACGTGGCTCTTGCAACCTCACCGGGTCGGCTAACCCGTGCGAGTTTACTTTCCTGCACCGCAAGTTTACCGAGCCACCTCCCTCGTGCCTCTTGCAACCTTGCCGGGTCTGCTAACCCGTGCGAGCTTACATTCCTGCACCGCAAGTTCACCGAGCCACCTCCCTCGTGCCTCTTGCAACCTTGCCGGGTATGCTAACCCGTGCGAGTTTACTTTCTTGCACCGCAAGTTCGCCGAGCCACCTCTCTCTTACCTCTTGCTACCTAGCCGGGTATGCTAACCCGTGCGAGCATACTTTCCTGCGCCTTAAGTTCACCGAGCCACCTCGCTCGTGCCTCTTGCAACCTTGCAGGGTCTGCTCACCCGTGTTAGTTTTTTTTGCTGCATCGCAAGTTCGCCGACCCACCTCGCTCGTGCCCCTTGCAACCTTGCCGGGTCTGCTAACCCGTGCAAGCTTACTTTTTTGCACCGCAAGTTCGCCGAACCACCATGCTCGTGCCTCTTGCAACCTTGCCGGGTCTGCTAACCCGTGCGAGTTTACTTTCCTCCACCGCAAGTTCATCGAGCCACATCGCTCGTGCCTCTTTCGACCCTACCGGGTCTGCTAACCCGTTCGAGCTTACTTTCCTGCACCTTAAGTTCACCGAGCCACCTCGCTCGTGCCTCTTGCAACCTTGCCGGGTCTGCTAACCCGTGCGAGCTAACTTTCCTGCACCGCAAGTTCGCCGAGCCACCTCGCTCGTGCCTCTTGCAACCTGGCCGGGTCTGGTAACCCGTGCGAGCTAACTTTCCTGCACCGCAAGTTCGCCGAGCCACCTCGCTCGTGCCTCTTGCAACCTTGCCGGGCCTGCTATCCCGTGCGAGTTTACTTTCCTACACCGTAAGTTCGCCGAGTCACCTCGCTCGTGCCTCTTGCAAGCTTGCCGGGTCGGCTAACCCGTGCGAGTTTACTTTCCTCCACCGCAATTTCATCGAGCCAAATCGCTCGCGCCTCTTTCAACCTCGCCGGGTCTGCTAACCCTTGCGAGATTACTTTCCTGCACCGCAAGTTTGCCGAGCCGCCTCGCTCTCCCCTTGCAACCTTGCTTGGTCTGCTAACCTGTGCGAGCTTACTTTCCTGCACCGCAAGTTCGACGAGCTACCTCGCTCGTGCCTCTTGCAACCTTGCCGGGTCTACTAACCCGTGCGAGTTTACTTTCTTGCACCGAAAGTTCGCCGAGCCACCTCGCTCGTGCCCCATGCAACCTCCCCAGGTCGGCTAACCTGTGCGAGTTTACTTTTCTGCACCGCAAGTTCGCCGATCCACCTCGCTCGTGCCCCTTGCAACCATGCCGGGTCTGCAAACCCGTGCGAGCTTACTTTTCTGCACCGCAAGTTCGCCGAGCCACCTCGCTCGTGCCTCTTGCAAACTTGCCGGGACTGCTAACCTGTGCGAGTTTACTTTCCTGCAACGCAAGTTTGCCGAGCCACCTCCCTCGTGCCTCTTGCAACCTTGCAGGGTCTGCTCACCCGTGTTAGTTTTTTTTGCTGCATCGCAAGTTCGCCGAGCCACCTCGCTCGTGCCCCTTGCAACCATGCCTGGTCTGCAAACCCGTGCGAGCTTACTTTTCTGCACCGCAAGTTCGCCGAGCCACCTCGCTCGTGCCTCTTGCAAACTTGCCGGGACTGCTAACCCGTGCGAGTTTACTTTCCTGCAACGCACGTTCGCCGAACCACCTCCCTCGTGCCTCTTACAACCTTGCAGGGTCTTCCCACCCGTGCGAGTTTTGTTTGCTGCATCGCAAGTTCGCGGAGCCACCTCGCTCTCCCCTTGCAACCTCGCTGGGTCTGCTAACCCGTGCGAGCTTACTTTCCTGCACCGCAAGTTTGCCGAGCCACCTAGCTCGTCCCTCTTGCAACCGTGCCGGGTCTACTAAACCGTGCGAGTTTACTTTCCACCACCGTAAGTTCGTCGAGCCACGTCGCTCTGGCCTCTTTCAACCTTGCTAGGACTGCTAACCCGTGCGAGTTTAATTTCTTGCACCGCAAGTTCCCCGAACCACCTCGCTCGTGCCACTTGCAACCTTGCTAGGTCTGCTAACCGGTGCGAGTTTACTTTCTTGCACCGCAAGTTCGCCGAGCCACCTCGTACGTGCCTCTTGCAACCTCACCGGGTCGGCTAACCCGTGCGAGTTTACTTTCCTGCACCGCAAGTTCACCGAGCCACCTCCCTCGTGCCTCTTGCAACCTTGCCGGGTCTGCTAACCCGTGCGAGCTTACATTCCTGCACCGCAAGTTCGCCGAGCCTGCTCGCTCGTGCCTCTTGCAACCTTGCCGGGTCTCCTAACCAGTGCGAGTTTACTTTCTTGCACCGCAAGTTCGCCGAGCCACCTCTCTCTTACCTCTTGCTACCTAGCCGGGTATGCTAACCCGTGCGAGCTTACTTTCCTGCGCCTGATGTTCGCCGAGCCACCTCGCTCGTGCCTCTTGCAACCTTGCCGGGTCTGCTAACCCGTGTATGCTAACTTTTTTGCACCGCAAGTTCGCCGAGCCACCTCGCTCGTGCCTCTTCCAACCTTGCCGGGTCTGCTAACCCGTGCGAGCTAACTTTCCTGCACCGCAAGTTCGCCGAGCCACCTCGCTCGTGCCCCATGCAACCTCCCTGGGTCGGCTAACCCGTGCGAGTTTACTTTTCTGCACCGCAAGTTCGCCGAGCCACCTCGCTCGTGCCCCTTGCAAACTTGCCGGGACTGCAAACCTGTGCGAGTTTACTTTCCTGCAACGCAAGTTCGCCGAGCCACCTCCCTCGTGCCTCTTGCAACCTTGCAGGGTCTGCTCACCAGTGTGAGTTTTTTTTGCTGCATCGCAAGTTCGCCGAGACACCTCGCTCGTGCCTCTTGCAACCTTGCCGGGTCTGCTAACCCGTGCGAGTTTACTTTTTTGCACCGCTAGTTCGCCGAGCCACCTCGCTCGTGCCTCTTGCAACCTTGCCGGGTCTGCTAACCCGTGCAAGTTTACTTTCCTCCACCGCAAGTTCATCGAGCCACATCGGTCGTGCCTCTTTCGACCTTGCCGGGTCTGCTAACCCGTGCGAGATTACTTTCATGCACCGCCAGTTCACCGAGCCACCTCGCTCGTGCCTCTTGCAGGCTTGCTGGGTCTGAAAACCCGCGCGAGAGTACTTTCCTGCACCGCAAGTTCGCCGAGCCACCTCACTCGTACCTCTTGCAACCTAACCGAGTATGCTAACCCGTGCGAGCTTACTTTCCTGTACCTTAAGTTCACCGAGCCAGCTCTCTCGTGCCTCTTGCAACCTTGCCGGGTCTGCTAACCCGTGCGAGCTAACTTTCCTGCAACGCAAGTTCGCCGAGCCACCTCGCTCGTGCCTCTTGCAACGTAGCCGGGTCTGGTAACCCGTGCGAGCTAACTTTCCTACACCGCAAGTTCGCCGAGCCACGTCGCTCGTGCCGCTTGCAACCTTGCCCGGTATGCCAACCCGCGCGAGATTACTTTCCTGCACCGCAAGTTCGCCGAGCCTCCTCGCTCGTGCCCCTTGCAACCTTGCCGGGTTTGCAAACCCGTGCGAGCTTACTTTCCTGATCCGCAAGTTCGCCGGGCCACGTCGCTCGTGCCTCTTGCAACCTTGCTAGGTCTGCTAACCCGCGCGAGATTATTTTCCCGCACCGCAAGTTCGCCGAGCTTCCTCGCTCGTACCTCTTGCAACCTGGCCGGGTATGCTAACCTTTTCGAGCTTAGTTTCCTGTCCCTTAAGTTCACCGAGCCACCTCACTCGTGCCTCTTGCAACCTTGCCGGGTCTTCTAACCCGTGCGTGCGTACTTTCCAACACCGCAAGTTCGCCGAGCCACCTCGCTCATGCCTCTTGCAACCTTGCCGGGTCTACTAACCTCTACGAGCGTACTTTCCTGCACCGCAAGTTCGCCGAGCCACCTCGCTCGTGCCGTTTGCAACCTTCCGGGTCTACTAACCGGTGCGAGTTTACTTTGCTGCACCGCAAGTTTCCGAGCCACCTCGCTCGTTCCCCTTGCAACCATGCCGGGTTTGCTAACCCGTGCGAGTTTTCTTTCTTGCACCGCATGTTCGCCGAGCCACCTCGCTCGTACCTCTTGCAACCTAGCCGGGTATGCTAACCCGTGCGAGCTTACTTTCCTGCACCTTAACTTCGCCGAGCCACCTCGCCCGTGCCTCTTGCAACCTTGCCGGGCCTGCTATCCCGTGCGAGATTACTTTCCTGCACCGCAAGTTCGCCGAGCTACCTCGCTCGTGCCTCTTGCAACCTTGCCGGGTATAGTAACCCGTGCGAGTTTACTTTCTTACAACGCAAGTTCGCCGAGCCACCTCGCTCGTGCCTCTTGTAACCTTGCCGGGACTGCTATCCCGTGCGAGTTTACTTTCCTGCAACGCAAGTTCGCCGAGCCATCTCCTTCGTGCCTCTTGCAACCTTGCCGGGTCTGCTCACCCGTGCGAGTTTTTTTTGCTGCATCGCAAGTTTGGCGGAGACACCTCGCGCTCCCCTTGCAACCTTGCCGGGTCTGCTAACCCGTGCGAGCTTACTTTCCTACACCGCAAGTTGGCTGAGCCACCTCGCTCGTCCCTCTTGCAACCGTGCCGGGTTTACTAACCCGTGCGAGTTTACTCCTCCGTGCCTCTTGCAACCTTGCCGGGCCTGCTAACCCGTGCAAGCTTACATTCCTGCACCGCAAGTTCGCCGAGCCTGCTCGCTCGTGCCTCTTGCAACCTTGCCGGGTCTACTAACCCGTGCGAGTTTACTTTCCTGCACCGCAAGTTCGCCGAGGCACCTCCCTCGTACCTCTTGCTCCCTAGCCGGGTATGCTAACCCGTGCGAGCTTACTTTCCTGCGCCTTAAGTTCGCCGAGCCACCTCGCTCGTGCCACTTGCAACCTTGCCGGGTCTGCTAACCTGTGCGAGTTTACTTTTTGGCACCGCAAGTTCGCCGAGCCACCTCGCTCGTGCCTCTTGCAACCTTGCCGGGTCTGCTAACCCGTGCGAGTTTACTTTCCTCCACCGTAAGTTCATCGAGCCACATCGCTCGTGCCCCTTTCGACCTTTCCGGGTCTGCTACCCCGTGCGAGATAACTTTCCTGCACCGCAAGTTCGCCAAGCCACCTCGCTCATACCTCTTGCAACCTAGACGAGTATGCTAACCCGTGCGAGCTTACTTTCCTGCACATTAAGTTCACCGAGCCACCTCGCTCGTGCCTCTCGCAACCTTGCCGGGTCTGCTAACCCGTGCGAGCTAACTTTCCTGCACCGCAAGTTCGCCGAGCCACCTCGTTCACGCCACTTGCAACCTGGCCGGGTTTGGTAACCCGAGCATGCTAACTTTCCTGCACCGCAAGTTCGCCGAGCCACGTCGCTCGTGCCTCTTGCAACCTTGCCCGGTATGCTAACCCGCGCGTGATTACTTTCCTGCACGGCAAGTGCGCCGAGCCTCGTCGCTCGTGCCCCTTGCAACCTTGCCGGGTCTGCAAACCCGTGCGAGCTTACTTTCCTGCTCCGCAAGTTCGCCGAGCCACGTCCCTCGTGCCTCTTGCAACCTTGCTAGGTCTGCTAACCCACGCGAGATTACTTTCCTGCACCGCAAGTTCGCCGAGCCTCCCCGCTCGTTCCCCTTGCAACCTTGTCGGGTCTGCTAACCCGTGCGGGTTTACTTTCTTGCACCGCAAGTTCGCCGAGCCACCTCGCTCGTACCTCTTGCAACCTGGGCGGGTATGCTAACCCGTTCGAGCTTAGTTTCCTGCACCTTAAGTTCACCGAGCCACCTCGCTCGTGCCGTTTGCAAACTTCCGAGTCTGCTAACCTGTGCGAGTTTACTTTGCTGCACCGCACGTTCGCCGAGCCACCTCGCTCGTTCCCCCTGCAACCTTGGCGGGTCCGCTTACCCGTGCGAGTTTTCTTTCTTGCACCGCAAGTTCGCCGAGCCACCTCGCTCGTACCTCTTGCAACCTAGCCGAGTATGCTAACCCGTGCGAGCTTACTTTCCTGCACCTTAACTTCGCCGAGCCACCTCGCTCGTGCCTCTTGTAACCTTACCGGGCCTGCTATCCCGTGCGAATTTACTTTCCTGCACCGTAAGTTCGCCGAGCCACATCGCTCGTGCCTCTTTCGACCTTGCTGGGTCTGCTAAGCCGTGCGATATTACTTTCCTGCACCGCAAGTTCGCCGAGCCACTTCGCTCTCCCCTTGCAACCTTGCCTGGTCTGGTAACCCGTGCGAGCTTACTTTCCTGCACCGCAAGATCGCCGAGCCACCTCGCCCGTGCCTCTTGCAACCTTGCAGGGTCTGCTCACCCGTGGGAATTTTTTTTGCTGCATCGCAAGTTTACGGAGACACCTCGCTCTCCCCTTGCAAACTTGCCGGGTCTGCTAACCCGTGCGAGCTTACTTTCCTGCACCGCAAGTTTACCGAGCCACCTCCCTCGTGCCTCTTGCAACCTTGCCGGGCCTGCTAACCCGTGCAAGCTTACATTCTTGCACCGCAAGTTCGCCGAGCCTGCTCGCTCGTGGCTCTTGCAACCTTGCCGGGTCTACTTACCCGTGCGAGTTTACTTTCTTGCACCGCTAGTTCGCCGAGCCACCTCCCTCGTACCTCTTGCTACCTAGCAGGGTATGCTAACCCGTGCGAGCTTACTTTTTTGTAACCTTGCCGGGTCTGCTAACTCGTGCGAGTTTACTTTATTGCACCGCAAGTTCGCCGAAACACCTCGCTCGTGCCCCTTGCAACCTTGCCGGGTCTGCTAAACCGTGCGAGTTTACTTTCCTCCACCGTAAGTTCATCGAGCCACATCGCTCGTGCCTCTTTCGACCTTGCCGGGTCTGCTAACCCGTGCGAGATTACTTTCCTGCACCGCAAGTTCGCCGAGCCACCTCGCTCGTACCTCTTGCAACCTAGCCGAGTATGCTAACCCGTGCGAGCTTACTTTCCTGCACCTTAAGTTCACCGAGCCACCTCGCTCGTGCCTCTTGCAACCTTGCCGGGTCTGCTAACCCGTGCGAGCTAACTTTCCTGCACCGCAAGTTCGCCGAGCCTGCTCGCTCGTGGCTCTTGCAACCTTGCCGGGTCTACTTACCCGTGCGAGTTTACTTTCTTGCACCGCAAGTTCGCCGAGCCACCTCCCTCGTACCTCTTGCTACCTAGCAGGGTATGCTAACCCGTGCGAGCTTACTTTTTTGGAACCTTGCCGGGTCTGGTAACTCGTGCGAGTTTACTTTATTGCACCGCAAGTTCGCCGAGACACCTCGCTCGTGCCCCTTGCAACCTTGCCGGGTCTGCTAAACCGTGCGAGTTTACTTTCCTCCACCGTAAGTTCATCGAGCCACATCGCTCGTGCCTCTTTCGACCTTGCCGGGTCTGCTAACCCGTGCGAGATTACTTTCCTGCACCGCAAGTTCGCCGAGCCACCTCGCTCGTACCTCTTGCAACCTAGCCGAGTATGCTAACCCGTGCGAGCTTACTTTCCTGCACCTTAAGTTCACCGAGCCACCTCGCTCGTGCCTCTTGCAACCTTGCCGGGTCTGCTAACCCGTACGAGCTAACTTTCCTGCACCGCAAGTTCGCCGGGCCACCTCGCGCGTGCCTCTTGCAACCTTGCCCGGTATGCTAACCCGCGCGAGATTACTTTCCTGCACCGCAAGTTCGCCGAGCCTACTCGCTTGTGCCCCTTGCAACCCTGCCGGGTCTGCAAACCCGTGCGAGCTTACTTTTCTGCTCCGCAAGTTCGCCGAGCCACGTCGCTCGTGCCTCTTGCAACCTTGCTAGGTCTGCTAACCCGCGCGAGATTACTTTCCTGCACCGCAAGTTCGCCGAGCCTCCTCGCTCGTGCCCCTTGCAATCTTGTCGGTCTGCTAACCCGTGCGAGTTCACTTTCTTGTACCGCAAGTTCGCCGAGCCACCTCGCTCGTGCCTCTTGCAACCTTGCCGGGTATGCTAACCCGTTCGAGCTTAGTTTCCTGCACCTTAAGTTCACCGAGCCACCTCGCTCGTGCCTCTTGCAACCTTGCCGGGTCTGCTAACACGTGCGAGCGTACTTTCCTGCACCGCAAGTTCACCGAGCCACCTCGCTCGTGCATCTTGCAACCTTGCCGGGTCTCCTAACCTCTGCGAGCGTACTTTCCTACACCGCAAGTTCGCCGAGCCACCTCGCTCGTGCCGTTTGCAACCTTCCGGGTCTGCTATCCCGTGCGAGTTTACTTTCTTGCACCGCAAGTTCGCCGAGCCACCTCGCTCGTACCACTTGCAACCTAGCCGAGTTTGCTAATCCGTGCGAGCTTACTTTCCTGCACCTTAACATCGCCGAGCCACATCGCTCGTGCCTCTTTCGACCTTGCCGGGTCTGCTAACCCGTGCGAGATTACTTTCCTGCACCGCAAGTTCGCCGAGCCACCTCGCTCGTACCTCTTGCAACCTAGCCGAGTATGCGAACCCGTGCGACCTTACGCGGCTTGGGAGTGTCCACCTTCCTGGGGACGCGCGACGGACGCACGTGAGAAGGAGTCGCCACTTGCCATTTTACGACCCGAGGGTCGAGGGCCGGCAAGTTACCCGGGTCTAGGGGTACGGGGTACACCTAAATGCTAAGGCAATGGTCGTACGGAACCGAAAATTCCGAATTCGGGGGTTCTATTACGTGCGGGCCTATATCCCGCACGCCCTCTCGGTACTCTAGTTTGCTAGGCTTGCCATTTTGTTTATTTACCGCGTGATTTAGAGTTGCGCTCGACTCGCCCGTTTTGACACCGTAAATTCGATGAATTGATCAAGTTGGACCAAGAGTCCGAAACATGAGTAGGCTTGTGCATCGAGGAGTCGGTTCACTATCTTAGCGTTACAGTTCATCGAACCGTGATGGTTGATTCCCTGCGTGAACCGAAACCACGAGTATCCAAGCTTACTCACCCTTTGGTGGCGATAGACCAACTTAACCGATCCAGCACTCGGACCTCTCGCTCACCGATCGGGGATCCTTACAAGGAGATGAATGAACATACAAATAGAATCCTCACAATGTTCTCTCGAACAATTACAAAGTATAACCGAATAAGTAAATGGATCCCGATCGGTTTGCATTGGGCCACTATTCCGCTCCTGCTCACCGTGTATTTTGAATAACCGATAAATAAATTAAGGCAACGCGGGCTCAAAGAGCCGGGGGTCGGGTCCGATCGAACCGTCGGTTTGTAGAAAAACGACTTGTTTCCACTGTAACCGTTGGATCGATCGAGCTCCCAGGTGATATCTAAACACGTTTCACGCGCTCAATCCAAATCCGCCTTCCACATAGGCCGTATTCGGAGTGTGACGGTGAATCGAGGCTAGATCCCATTCCGCACTCGGGTTGCACGCGCTCGGTGAGTTAAGAGGCGTTGGACCTCGTGTTCGGTGATTTGGGGCGTTGGACCCCATGCAACACGTGACTTATGGGTTCGGGCCCGAACCGCAATAAATCATCAAAAGCAAGAATAAAACGGAAGAAAACTGATGTAACTGACACGATACAGAAAGCAACTGACAATTGTCGGTGAATACAGACAAGTGGTGTATTAAGTCGAATGTACGTGATTTAATCAGTTATTACCCGTGGTTGATTAGCAAACAATGCATCTAACCTAGGCAAACATAGAGGCGGGCTAGGATGAGGCTCTAAGCCGATTACATGTGTGTGTTTGTTTTATGACTCTTATTCAGTTAAGTGTCACTGCGGTTTCACTGAATTAGCCAAACTCGTGTTTTGACTCTAGATTGGAATCTAATATTCCACTATCCATTATCTAATGTTTATTTAAGTCAAGTACATGATTAATCCGGTTCTTCGTCTTTTTCAACTGAAATAAAAAAGGTTCACCACCGAATCTACGTTAGGAAGATAGAAACACCGAAAGTGAACGGAATGGGCCGTACGAATGAAACTCGCACCCGAACGGGCCGTCCCTTTCCGTCCATAGATCGAGGTGTTTCCGACTCCCTAAAGCCTAGGATATCGATGAATCACGGAATGACGACTATGCCCTTGAGTGGTAAAACATGTGATGTTCATATATAAATTAAAGATCGTGTGACACGAAGAGGTCTAAAGAGGACTCGCGCATCTCGACTCGAGCCGCCTCAAATTGGGCCCGGACTCGAGTCATAGTACGTGAGTACTTGCTAGACACAATTCTATTCGTGTTACACGTCTCGATGTTTTGAAATTATGAGCTTTTAAGGAAAAGGGCATTTCCGCCGTTTCATGAACCATCGATAGTTTACGAATGAATATTCAATTTGTCCAATTATTTAATCCAAGTGATTTAATTAACCGAATGATACGTCTCGTTTCTCCCATTTGTGAAATTATTCGGTGGTAGTGATCTTATATCGAGGAATTGTGGACTTGACGGATAATCTTCCAAAACTAACTCTCCTAGGAGACGGCTAGCACATGATCGACGATAGAAACACAAAATATGGGTACACTCAATTCCAAGGGACAATTCCGAAACAACGAAAGAGACCGTCCTAAGCCCGGGATGGGTCAAAGAGCACTCGGCCCCTCCTCCAAAGGTTGAGCCGAGAGCTCTCCATGACCCGACTTGGGTTATGGAGGGCCTCCTAGATCGATTCGGATCGTATCTTGCATGCATAATACGTCAAGCACGATAGTAGCGCACGTTTTAACCAAATCGATGCCGCCATGATCATAATTACGCAAACGGGCATACAAACATGCACAAACAAAATATTTAAAGGAATCAATAAAACGGCATCGACTCATACAACGACGAAATGGAAAATACGGGAACCGACTTATTTCGAGGCGAAAGAGGATTCCTTGGACCCGTGTGGTCCAAAGAAACTCTCGGCCACCTCCCATGAGGAATGGCCGTGACTTTCCGTGGCTCACGCGGGTCAAGGCGACCTCTTCAACCCCGATTTAAGTTCTTTCCCGTCATGATGCATGTGTTCATACGACGTATAGCATGATAAACGACGTACATTTACATGGGAGTAGGTAAGAACGTAAACTTGCATGCATTTCAACTTGTTAAACGCCTTAACACCTCATATCAAAAGAATATCGGAGATCCTAACTTCTCTAAGTCGTAGAGGAGTGTTACCTAGCCTCGGAACACGAGGAAAGAGTCGGAGAAGTGGCAAAGGGAGTCGGGAGACTCGGCTGGAACGAACAGACCCGAATCGGAGCAGTCGGGTCGACTGGCAGACCCGACTGGCAGTTTGGCTTGTCGGGGCCGTATTTGTTGATCGGGATGGAATTTTCGCGCGGGGCCAGTTGCGTTGGATTCCCAAAAGACAAAGGATCGCGCCTGTGGTGGTTTCGGGAGGAGAGCATGCGTAGATTTTCTGGAAATCAAAAACAAAGTCGGGTCAGTAAAAAAGGACAGACCCAGTCGGGTCAAAACAGACCCGACTGGCACCCAATGAAGAAACGGCTCCACAGGAGGCTCCTGGTGGTCTTTTGATGCAAGGTCGGTGGTATTGGACTCCTAACTGGCTGAGGATCACGGTGATAGGTGGTTCGTAGCGAGATTCAACCCGAGCTGACCTGTACGTTCCTGCAAAGTTCGGGTTAGAAAAGACGACCTGAGGAGCAGACCCGACTGGCACCCGATGAAGAAACGACTCTACGGGAGGCTCCCGTGTGTCTTTTGGTGCAAGGTCGGTGGCATTGGACTCCTAACTAACTGAGGATCATGCCTACAGTGGTTTCATGAAGATTAGACATGTCGATTTTCCTGAGAGATGCAAAGAAACCGGTAAAAACTGGAAAAAATCTGTGAAGGGAGAAAGGAGAGAAATGGCGGTGGTGTGCGGTTGAGCGGCTCTCGGCACGCGACCACCTTGTCACGGGGGAGAGTGAGGGTCATGAGGAACCCCTAGGAAATGATGGCACGACTCGCCATAGTCGTGAGGTAGTGGAAATGTCGGGGAAGCCCGGGAAGCCGTGAAACACCTACGGAACCCGTTTCTGGACAGAGCTGGTTCGGGCTGCTGGGAGCTTCAAATCGCAAAACTAGCACCGGAAATGGACTCGGGAGGTCGAAAACATGTGGGATATGAAGTTTGGTTGAGTTTGGTTCGGGTTGAGTGGCGGTCGCCGGAAAACGGTTAAGTTTTCCGGCAATTTTGCCTTGGTTTCGGGCTGAGGGAAAGCTGGACGAATTGTTGGAGTTTGAGAGGAATTTGAGAGAGTTTTTGAGTGAGAAAGCTAGAGAGAGAGTGCAAGAGGAGTTGTGATTAAAGTGTCTTGCAATTAGGCACTTATAGGATGCCTTAATGAGCCAAATTAGTGAATTTAAGTGCAATTAGAGGGGGGAGCTTAGGGGTTCCGAATTTTGGAGGGAAGATTAGGGTGGGGAAGTTGTCTTGTTGAGTGTGGGGAAAGGAAGAGAAGGGAAAGTTGATGGGAGGTGATGGGGAAGTGATAGGAAGTGATGGGTGTAAGAAGGATTTGAAATGTGTGGAGGGGGTAGCTTCTTGAAGCTTGGAGCCACCGAATTTTGGGTTTTAGCCGCGGCTTGGAGATTGAGCCGTGGCTTGGTGGCTTGGCTTGGCTGAGCTGTGGGTCCCATTCGAATAAGAGAAAAGCCGGAAAAAGCTTGAGACTTGATTGAACGCCCGTCCGGTCTCTGATGTCCGATTAATTTATAGATTTGGAATGCTTGAACGAAGAGGATTTGAATGAGCCCAATATCGCCATACGTCGTGTGAGCGAGCGTTCGGGTGACTCGGCGCCTCGAGAATCGGTTTTGCCCTGTTCGGACATTCGGAGTGGAGTTGAGCGTCCCCGGTCCCCGATTGCTCTTTGTGCACCTTAATGTTCGTTTCGGCGACCCTTTTGCCCCGCGGGTGATTGTTGGCTCGTCGTCCTCGGTCGGGGACCGTTGGCCCGGGAAGACCTAGGGACTTTGACCGGGATTCTCTCAATGTGCCCCGAATGCCTTGAGGTGCTTGGAGGTTATCGTGAGGTACTCAGAGATCGTTGTGGTCTCTGCTTTCCGTGGAAATACCCGAAGGTTCACCGGGAGGCGTTCGTGATCACTGAAGCGTACTTCGGGAGATCGAGCCGAGTTCCGGAAGGTTGTCTGAAACTTGTTCCCCGGTCCTGGTGGTCCCTGGGCGCCTGTAGACCCGTTTTGAGGGGCCGTTTGCTTGTCAGTGGAGCGAACCCCGGGAGCTCTGTCAGAAAAGGCGTCCGTGGGGGATCGGGGTGTCCCGGCTTAAGCAGGATGTCCTGGAAATGCGCTCGGACGTGTCATTGGTCATTTTGGCACTGGGAGGGATTTTTGGAGCCCCATATTGGGCACCTTTCGGTGCTTCGGTGACTCAGTGATGAATAGTGCCACAGTGCCAGCTCCGTTGTTTTCGGGATTCCTCGTTCGTCTGTTCTTCTGACTGCTTTCTTCCGCCTTTCTCAGTGGACCGTGTTTTTCTTTATTGTTCATGACCCCGTGCCCGCCTATTTGCCTCCAATTAACGGGCGATGAATAGTGTCCCGAGCTTCAGTCGAGAATCCTTGTGCGGGAAGCCGGTGGGCCAAAATGGGGTGCAGACATCCTGCACCGCAAGTTCGTCGAGCCACCTCCCTATCCCCTTGCAACCTTGCCTGGTCTGATAACCCGTGCGAGCCTACTTTCCTGCACCGCAAGTTCGCCGAGCTACCTCGCTCGTGCCTCTTGCAACCTTGCCGGGCCTGCTATCCCGTGCGAGTTTACTTTCCTGCACCGTAAGTTCACCGAGCCACATCGCTCGTGCCTCTTTCGACCTTGCTGGGTCTGCTAAGCCGTACGATATTACTTTCCTGCACCGCAAGTTCGCCGAGCCAATTCGCTCTCCCCTTGCAACCTTGCCTCGTCTGGTAACCCGTGCGAGCTTACTTTCCTGCACCGCAAGATCGCCGAGCCACCTCGCTCGTGCCTCTTGCAACCTTGCTGGGTCTGCTCACCCGTGCAAATTTTTTTTGCTGCATCGCAAGTTTGCGGAGACACCTCGCTCTCCCCTTGCAACCTTGCCGGGTCTGCTAACCCGTGCGAGCTTACTTTCCTGCACCGCAAGTTTGCCGAGCCACCTCGCTCGTTCCTCTTGCAACCGTGCTGGGTCTACTAACCCGTGCGAGTTTACTTTCTTGCGCCGCAAGTTCACCGAGACACCTCCCTCGTGCCTCTTGCAACCTTGCCGGGCCTGCTAACCCGTGCGAGCTTACATTCCTGCACCGCAAGTTCGCCGAGCCTGCTCGCTCGTGCCTCTTGCAACCTTGCTGGGTCTACTTACCCGTGCGAGTTTACTTTCTTGCACCGCAAGTTCGCCGAGCCACCTCCCTCGTACCTCTTGCTACCTAGCCAGGTATGCTAACCCGTGCGATCTTACTTTTTTGCATCCTTGCCGGGTCTGCTAACTCGTGCGAGTTTACTTTATTGCACCGCAATTTCGCCGAGCCACCTCGCTCGTGCCCCTTGCAACCTTGCCGGGTCTGCTAACCCGTGCGAGTTTACTTTCCTCCACTGTAAGTTCATCGAGCCACATCGCTCGTGCCTCCTTCGACCTTGCCGGGTCTGCTAACCCGTGCGAGATTACTTTCCTGCACCGCAAGTTCGCCGAGCCACCTCGCTCGTACCTCTTGCAACCTAGCCGAGTATGCTAACCCGTACGAGCTAACTTTCCTGCACCGCAAGTTCGCCGATCTACCTCGCGCGTGCCTCTTGCAACCTTGCCCGGTATGCTAACCCGCGCGAGATTACTTTCCTGCACCGCAAGTTCGCCGAGCCTCCTCGCTCGTACCCCTTGCAACCCTGCCGGGTCTGCAAACCCGTGTGAGCTTACCTTTCTGCTCCGCAAGTTCGCCGAGCCACGTCGCTCGTGCCTCTTGCAACCTTGCTAGGTCTGCTAACCCACGCGAGATTAATTTCCTGCACCGCAAGTTCGCCGAGCCTCCTCGCTCGTGCCCCTTGCAACCTTGCCGGGTATGCTAACCCGTGCGAGTTCACTTCCTTGCACCGCAAGTTCGCCGAGCCACCTCTCTCGTACCTCTTGCAACCTTGCCGGGTATGCTAACCCGTTCGAGCTTAGTTTCCTGCACCTTAAGTTCACCGAGCCACCTCGCTCGTGCCTCTTGCAACCTTGCTGGGTCTGCTAACCCGTGCGAGCGTACTTTCCTGCACCGCAAGTTCGCCGAGCCACCTCGCTCGTGCCTCTTGCAACCTTGCCGGGTCTCCTAACCTCTGCGAGCGTACTTTCCTACACCGCAAGTTCGCCGAGCCACCTCGCTCGTGCCGTTTGCAACCTTCCGGGTCTGCTATCCCGTGCGAGTTTACTTTCTTGCACCGCAAGTTCGCCGAGCCACCTCGCTCGTACCACTTGCAACCTAGCCGAGTTTGCTAATCCGTGCGAGCTTACTTTCCTGCACCTTAAACATCGCCGAGCCACATCGCTCGTGCCTCTTTCGACCTTGCCGGGTCTGCTAACCCGTGCGAGATTACTTTCCTGCACCGCAAGTTCGCCGAGCCACCTCGCTCGTACCTCTTGCAACCTAGCCGAGTATGCGAACCCGTGCGACCTTACTTTCCTGCACCTTAAGTTCACCGTGCCACCTCGCTCGTGCTACTTGCAAGCTTGCCAGGTCTGCTAACCCGTGCGAGTTTACTTTCTTGCAGCGCAAGTTCGCCTAGCCATCTCGCTCATGCCTCTTGCAACTTTGCCGGGTCTGCTAACCCGTGCGAGTTTACTTTTCTGCACCGCAAGTTCGCCGAGCCACCTCACTCGTGGGTCTTGCAACCATGCCGGGTATACTAACCCATGCGAGCTTTCTTTCCTGCACCTTAAGATCGCCGAGCCACCTCGCTCGTGCCTCTTGCAATCTCGCCGGGTCTGCTAACCCGTGCGAGTTTACTTTCCTCCACCGCAAGTTCGCCGAGCCACCTCGCTCTGGCCTATTTCAACCTTGCTGGGTCTGGTAACCCATGCGAGTTTAATTTCTTGCATCGCAAGTTCGCCAACCCACCTCGCTCGCGCCACTTGCAACCTTGCTAGGTCTGCTAACTGGTGGGAGTTTACTTTCTTGCACCGCAAGTTCGCCGAGCCACCTCGCTCGTGCCTCTTGCAACCTCACCGGGTCGGCTAACCCGTGCGAGTTCACTTTCCGGCACAGCAAGTTCGCCGTGCCACCTCGCTCGAGCCCCTTGCAACCTTGCCGGGTCTGCTAACTCGTGCGAGCTTACTTTTCTGCACCGGAAGTTCGCCGAGCCACCTCGCTCGTGCCTCTTGCAACCTTGTCGGGTCTACTAACTCTTTCGAGCTTACTTTCCTGCACCGCAAATTCGCCGAGCCACCATGCTTGTGCCTCTTGCAACCTTGCCGAGTCTGTGAACCCGTGAGAGATTACATTCCTGCACCGCAAGTTCGCCGAGCCACCTCGCTCGTGCCCCTTGGAACTTTGCCGGGTCTGCTAATCCGTGCGAGGTTGCTTTCTTGCACCGCAAGTTCGCCGTGCCACCTCGCTCGTGCTTCTTGCAACCTGGCCGGGTCTGCTAGCCCGTCCGAGTATACTTTCCTGCTTCGCAATTCGCCGAGCCACCTCGCTCGTGCCTCTTGCAACCTCACTGGTTCTGCAAACCGATGCGAGTTTAATTTCTTGCTCCGCAAGTTCACCGGGCAAACTCGATCGTGCCTCCTGCAACCTTGCGGGGTCTGCTAACCCGTGCGAGTTTATTTTCTTGCACCGCAAGTTCGCCGAGCCACCTAGTTCGTGCCTCCTGCAACCTTACCGGGTCAGCTATCCTGTGAGAGATTACTTTCCTGCACCACAAGTTCGCCGAGCCACCTCGCTCGTGCCTCTTACGACCTTGCCGGGTTAGCTATCCCGTGAGAGATTACTTTCCAGCACCACAAGTTCGCCGAGTCACCTCGCTCGTGCCTCTTGCAACCTTACCGGGTCATCTATCCCGTGAGAGGTTACTTTCCTGCACCACAAGTTCGCCGAGCCACCTCGCTCGTGCCTCTTGCAACCTTGCCGGGCTTGCTAACCCGTGCGAGCTTAATTTCCTGCGCCGTAAGTTCGCCGAGCCACTTCCCTCGTGCCTCTTGCAACCTTGCCGGGTCTGCAAATTCATGTGAGTTGAATTCCTTGCACCGCGAGTTCTTCGAACTGCCTCGTTCGTGCCTCTTGTAAACTTGCCGGGTCTGCTAAGCCGTGCGAGTTTCCTTTCCCGCACCGCAAGTTCGCCGAACCACCTCGCTCGTGCCTCGTTGAACCTTGCCAGGTCTACTAACCCGTGCGAGCTTACTTTCCTGCACTACAAGTTAGCCGAGCCTGCTCGCTCGTGCCTCTTGCAACCTTGCCGGGTCTGCTAACCCGTGCGAGTTGACTTTCGTGCACCGCAAGTTCGCCGAGCCACCTCGCTCGTGCCTCTTGCAACCTTGCGGGGTCTGCTAACCGGTGCGAGTTTACTTTCTTGCAGCGCAAGTTCGCCTAGCCATCTCGCTCATGCCTCTTGCAACCTTGCCGGGTCTGCTAACCCGTGCAAGTTTACTTTTCTGCACCGCAAGTTCGCCGAGCCACCTCACTCGTGGGTCTTGCAACCATGCCGGGTATACTAACCCGTGCGAGCTTTCTTTCCTGCACCTTAAGATCGCCGAGCCACTTCGCTCGTGCCTTTTGCAATCTCGCCGGGTCTGCTAACCCGTGCAAGTTTACTTTCCTCCACCGCAAGTTCGCCGAGCCACCTCGCTCTGGCCTATTTCAACCTTGCTGGGTCTGGTAAACCGTGCGAGTTTAATTTCTTGCATCGCAAGTTCGCCAACCCACCTCGCTCGCGCCACTTGCAACCTTACTAGGTCTGCTAACCGGTGGGAGTTTACTTTCTTGCACCGACAGTTCGCCGAGCCACCTCGCTCGTGCCTCTTGCAACCTCACCGGGTCGGCTAACCCGTGCGAGTTCACTTTCCGGCACAGCAAGTTCGCCGTGCCACCTCGCTCGTGCCCCTTGCAACCTTGCCGGGTCTGCTAACCCGTGCGAGCTTACTTTTCTGCACTGGAAGTTCGCCGAGCCACCTCGCTCGTGCCTCTTGCAACCTTGTCGGGTCTACTAACTCTTTCGAGCTTACTTTCCTGCACCGCAAATTTGCCGAGCCACCATGCTTGTGCCTCTTGCAACCTTGCCGAGTCTGTGAACCCGTGAGAGATTACATTCCTGCACCGCAAGTTCGCCGAGCCACCTCGCTCGTGCCCCTTGGAACCTTGCCGGGTCTGCTAATCCGTGCGAGGTTGCTTTCTTGCACCGCAAGTTCGCCGTGCCACCTCGCTCGTGCTTCTTGCAACCTGGCCGGGTCTGTGAACCCGTGAGAGATTACTTTCCAGCACCACAAGTTCGCCGAGTCACCTCGCTCGTGCCTCTTGCAACCTTACCGGTTCATCTATCCCGTGCGAGATTACTTTCCTGCACCACAAGTTCGCCGAGCCACCTCGCTCGTGCCTCTTGCAACCTTGCCGGGCTTGCTAACCCGTGCGAGCTTAATTTCCTGCGCCGTAAGTTCGCCGAGCCACCTCCCTCGTGCCTCTTGCAACCTTGCCGGGTCTGCAAATCCATGTGAGTTTAATTCCTTGCACCGCGAGTTCTTCGAACTGCCTCGTTCGTGCCTCTTGTAAACTTGCCGGGTCTGCTAAGACGTGCGAGTTTCCTTTCCCGCACCGCAAGTTCGCCGAACCACCTCACTCGTGCCTCGTTGAACCTTGCCGGGTCTGCTAACACGTGCGAGGTGGCTTTCTTGCACCGCAAGTTCGCCGAGCCACCTCGCTCGTGCCCCTTGCAACCTTGCCGGGTCTGCGAATCCGTGTGAGTTCACTGTCCGGCACCGCAAGTTCGCCGAGCCACCTCGCTCGTGCCTCTTGCAACCTTGTTGGGTCTGCTAGCCAGTGCGAGTTTACTGTCTTACACTGCAAGTTCGCCGAGCCACCTCGCTCGTGCCTCTTGCAACCTTACCGGGTCAGCTATCCCGTCGGACATTACTTTCCTGCACTGCAAGTTCGCCGAGCCACCTCGCTCGTGCCTCTTGCAACCTTACTGGGTCAGCTATCCCGTGAGAGATTTCTTTACTGCACCACAAGTTCGCCGAGCCACCTCGCTCGTGCCTCTTGCAACCATGCCGGGTCTGCAAATCCGTGTGAGTTTACTTTCTTGCACCGCAAGTTCTTCGAACTGCCTCGTTCGTGCCTCTTGCAAACTTGCCGGGTCTGCTAAGCCGTGCGACTTTACTTTCCTGCACCGCAAGTTCGCCGAACCACCTCGCTCGGGCCTCCTGCAACCTAGCCGGGCCTGCTAACCCGTGCGAGTTTACTTTCTTGCATCGCAAGTTCGCCGAGCCACCTCTCTCGTGCCACGTGCAAACTTGCCAGGTCTGCTAACCCGTGCGAGTTTACTTTCCTGCACCGCAAGTTCGCCGAACCACCTCGCTCGGGCCTCCTGCAACCTTGCTGGGTCTGCTAACCCGTGCGAGTTTACTTTGTTGCATCGCAAGTTCGCCGAGCCACCTCGCTCGTGCCCCTTGCAACCTTGCCGAGTCTGCAAATCCGTGCGAGTTCACTGCCCGGCATCGTAAGTTCGCCGAGCCACCTCGCTCGTGCCTCTTGCAACCTTGCCGGGACTGCTAACCCGTGCGAGCTTACTTTCCTGCGCCGCAAGTTCGCCGAGCCACCTCGCTCGTTCCTCTTGCAACCATGCCCGGTCTGCTAACCTGTGCGAACTCACTTTCTTGCACCGTAAGTTCGTCGAGCCACCTCGCTCGTTCCTCCTGCAACGTTGCCCGGTCTGCTAACCCATGCGAACTTACTTTCTTGCACCGTAAGTTCGCCGAGCCACCTCGCTGGTGCCTCTTGGAACCTTGCTGGGTCTGCTAGCCCGTCCGAGTTTACTTCCCTCCATCGCAATTCGCCGAGCCACCTCGCTCGTGCCTTTTGTAACCTTGCTGGGTCTGCTAACCCGTGCAAGTTAAATTTCTTGCACCGCAAGTTCGCCGAGCAACCTCGGTCGTGCCTCCTGCAACTTTCCAGGGTCTGCTAACCCGTGCAAGTTTACTTTCCTGCACCGCAAGTCGCCGAGCCACGTCGCTTGTGCCTCTTGCAACCTTGCCGGGTCGGCTAACCAGTGCGAGTTTATAGCCTTGCACTGCAAGTTCGCCGAGACACCTCGCTCGTGCCTCTTGCAACATTGCCAGGTCTGCTAATCCGTGCGAGTTTACTCTCTAGCACCGCAAGTTCGCCTAACCACCTCGCTCGTGCCCCATGCAAACTTGCCCGGTCTGCTAACTCGTGCGAGTTTACTTTCCTGCACAGCAAGTTCACCGAGCCACCTCGCTCGTTCCTCTTTCAACCTTGCCGGGTCAGCTAACCCGTGAGAAATTACTTTCCTGCACCGCAAGTTCGCCGAGCCACCTCGCTCGTGCCTCTTGCAACCTTGCCGGGTCTGCTAACCCGTGCGAGCTTACTTTCCTGTGCCGCAAGTTCGCCGAGCCACCTCCCTCGTGCCACTTGCAACCTTGCCAGCTCTGCTAATCCGTGCGAGTTTACTTTCTTGCACCGCAAGTTCGCCGAACCACCTCGCTCGTGCTTCTTGCAACCTTGATGGGTCTAATAACCCGTGCGAGTTTACTTTCGTGCACCGCAAGTTCGGTGAGCCGCCTCGCTCGTGCCCCTTGCAACCTTGCCGGGTATGCTAATCCGTGCGACTTCCCTTTCCGGGATCACAAGTTCGCCGAGCCACCTCGCTCGTGCCTCTGGCAACCTTGCCGGGTCTGCTAATCAATGCGAGCTTACTTTCCTGCACTGCAAGTTCGCCGAGCCACCTCGTTCGTGCCTCTCGCAACCTTGCCTGGTGTGCTAACCTATGCGAGCTTACTTTCTTGCACCATAAGTTCGCCGAGCCACCTCGCTCGTGCCTCTTGCAACCTTGTTGGGTCTTCCAACCCGTGCCAGTCTAATTTCTTGCACCGCAAGTTTGCCGAGCCACCTTGCTCGTGCCACGTGCAAACTTGCCGGGTCTGCTAACCCGTGCGAGTTTACTTTCCTGCACCGCAAGTTCGCCGAACTACCTCACTCGTGCCTCCAGCGACCTTGCGGGGTCTGCTAACCCGTGCGAGTTTACTTTCTTGCACCGCAAGTTCACCTCCCTCGTTCCACTTGCAACCCTGCCGGGTCTGATAATCCGTGCGAGTTTACTTTCTTGCACCGCAAGTTCTTCGAACTACCTCGTTCGTGCCTCGAACAAACTTTCCGGGTCTGCTAACCCGTGCTAGTTTACTTTCCTGCACCGCAAGTTCGCCGAACCACCTCGCTCGTGCCTCCAGAAACCTTGCTGGGTCTGCTAACCCGTGCGAGTTTACTTTCTTGCACCGCAAGTTCGCCGAACCATCTCGCACATGCCCCTTGCAACCTTACCGGGTCTGCGAATCCGTGCGAGTTCACTGTCCGGCACCGCAAGTTCGCCGAGCCACCTCGCTCAAGCCTCTTACAATCTTGCCGGGTCTGCAAACCCGTGCGAGCTTACTTTCCTGCACCGCAAGTTCGCCGAGCCTCCTCGCTCGTTCCTCTTGCAACCTTGCCCGGCCTTCTAACCTATGCGAACTTACTTTCTTGCACCATAAGTTCGACGAGCCACCTCGCTCGTGCCTCTTGCAACCATGCCGGGTCTACTAACTCTTTCGAGCTTACTTTCCTGCACCGCAAATTCGCCGAGCCACCATGCTTGTGCCTCTTGCAACCTTGCCGAGTCTGTGAACCCGTGAGAGATTACATTCCTGCACCGCAAGTTCGCCGAGCCACCTCGCTCGTGCCCCTTGGAACTTTGCCGGGTCTGCTAATCCGTGCGAGGTTGCTTTCTTGCACCGCAAGTTCGCCGTGCCACCTCGCTCGTGCTTCTTGCAACCTGGCCGGGTCTGCTAGCCCGTCCGAGTATACTTTCCTGCTCCGCAATTCGCCGAGCCACCTCGCTCGTGCCTCTTGCAACCTCACTGGTTCTGCAAACCGATGCGAGTTTAATTTCTTGCTCCGCAAGTTCACCGGGCAACCTCGATCGTGCCTCCTGCAACCTTGCGGGGTCTGCTAACCCGTGCGAGTTTATTTTCTTGCACCGCAAGTTCGCCGAGCCACCTAGTTCGTGCCTCCTGCAACCTTACCGGGTCAGCTATCCTGTGAGAGATTACTTTCCTGCACCACAAGTTCGCCGAGCCACCTCGCTCGTGCCTCTTACGACCTTGCCGGGTTAGCTATCCCGTGAGAGATTACTTTCCAGCACCACAAGTTCGCCGAGTCACCTCGCTCGTGCCTCTTGCAACCTTACCGGGTCATCTATCCCGTGAGAGGTTACTTTCCTGCACCACAAGTTCGCCGAGCCACCTCGCTCGTGCCTCTTGCAACCTTGCCGGGCTTGCTAACCCGTGCGAGCTTAATTTCCTGCGCCGTAAGTTCGCCGAGCCACTTCCCTCGTGCCTCTTGCAACCTTGCCGGGTCTGCAAATTCATGTGAGTTGAATTCCTTGCACCGCGAGTTCTTCGAACTGCCTCGTTCGTGCCTCTTGTAAACTTGCCGGGTCTGCTAAGCCGTGCGAGTTTCCTTTCCCGCACCGCAAGTTCGCCGAACCACCTCGCTCGTGCCTCGTTGAACCTTGCCAGGTCTACTAACCCGTGCGAGCTTACTTTCCTGCACTACAAGTTAGCCGAGCCTGCTCGCTCGTGCCTCTTGCAACCTTGCCGGGTCTGCTAACCCGTGCGAGTGACTTTCGTGCACCGCAAGTTCGCCGAGCCACCTCGCTCGTGCCTCTTGCAACCTTGCGGGGTCTGCTAACCGGTGCGAGTTTACTTTCTTGCAGCGCAAGTTCGCCTAGCCATCTCGCTCATGCCTCTTGCAACCTTGCCGGGTCTGCTAACCCGTGCAAGTTTACTTTTCTGCACCGCAAGTTCGCCGAGCCACCTCACTCGTGGGTCTTGCAACCATGCCGGGTATACTAACCCGTGCGAGCTTTCTTTCCTGCACCTTAAGATCGCCGAGCCACCTCGCTCGTGCCTTTTGCAATCTCGCCGGGTCTGCTAACCCGTGCAAGTTTACTTTCCTCCACCGCAAGTTCGCCGAGCCACCTCGCTCTGGCCTATTTCAACCTTGCTGGGTCTGGTAAACCGTGCGAGTTTAATTTCTTGCATCGCAAGTTCGCCAACCCACCTCGCTCGCGCCACTTGCAACCTTACTAGGTCTGCTAACCGGTGGGAGTTTACTTTCTTGCACCGACAGTTCGCCGAGCCACCTCGCTCGTGCCTCTTGCAACCTCACCGGGTCGGCTAACCCGTGCGAGTTCACTTTCCGGCACAGCAAGTTCGCCGTGCCACCTCGCTCGTGCCCCTTGCAACCTTGCCGGGTCTGCTAACCCGTGCGAGCTTACTTTTCTGCACTGGAAGTTCGCCGAGCCACCTCGCTCGTGCCTCTTGCAACCTTGTCGGGTCTACTAACTCTTTCGAGCTTACTTTCCTGCACCGCAAATTTGCCGAGCCACCATGCTTGTGCCTCTTGCAACCTTGCCGAGTCTGTGAACCCGTGAGAGATTACATTCCTGCACCGCAAGTTCGCCGAGCCACCTCGCTCGTGCCCCTTGGAACCTTGCCGGGTCTGCTAATCCGTGCGAGGTTGCTTTCTTGCACCGCAAGTTCGCCGTGCCACCTCGCTCGTGCTTCTTGCAACCTGGCCGGGTCTGTGAACCCGTGAGAGATTACTTTCCAGCACCACAAGTTCGCCGAGTCACCTCGCTCGTGCCTCTTGCAACCTTACCGGTTCATCTATCCCGTGCGAGATTACTTTCCTGCACCACAAGTTCGCCGAGCCACCTCGCTCGTGCCTCTTGCAACCTTGCCGGGCTTGCTAACCCGTGCGAGCTTAATTTCCTGCGCCGTAAGTTCGCCGAGCCACCTCCCTCGTGCCTCTTGCAACCTTGCCGGGTCTGCAAATCCATGTGAGTTTAATTCCTTGCACCGCGAGTTCTTCGAACTGCCTCGTTCGTGCCTCTTGTAAACTTGCCGGGTCTGCTAAGACGTGCGAGTTTCCTTTCCCGCACCGCAAGTTCGCCGAACCACCTCACTCGTGCCTCGTTGAACCTTGCCGGGTCTGCTAACACGTGCGAGGTGGCTTTCTTGCACCGCAAGTTCGCCGAGCCACCTCGCTCGTGCCCCTTGCAACCTTGCCGGGTCTGCGAATCCGTGTGAGTTCACTGTCCGGCACCGCAAGTTCGCCGAGCCACCTCGCTCGTGCCTCTTGCAACCTTGTTGGGTCTGCTAGCCAGTGCGAGATTACTTTCCTGCACCGCAAGTTCGCTGAGCCACCTCGTTCGTGCCTCTTGCAACTTAGCCGGGTCTGCTAACCCGTGCGAGATTACTTTCCTGCACGGCAAGTTCGCCGAGCCACCTCGCTCGTGCCTCTTGCAACCTTACTGGGTCAGCTATCCCGTGAGAGATTTCTTTACTGCACCACAAGTTCGCCGAGCCACCTCGCTCGTGCCTCTTGCAACCATGCCGGGTCTGCAAATCCGTGTGAGTTTACTTTCTTGCACCGCAAGTTCTTCGAACTGCCTCGTTCGTGCCTCTTGCAAACTTGCCGGGTCTGCTAAGCCGTGCGACTTTACTTTCCTGCACCGCAAGTTCGCCGAACCACCTCGCTCGGGCCTCCTGCAACCTAGCCGGGCCTGCTAACCCGTGCGAGTTTACTTTCTTGCATCGCAAGTTCGCCGAGCCACCTCTCTCGTGCCACGTGCAAACTTGCCAGGTCTGCTAACCCGTGCGAGTTTACTTTCCTGCACCGCAAGTTCGCCGAACCACCTCGCTCGGGCCTCCTGCAACCTTGCTGGTTCTGCTAACCCGTGCGAGTTTACTTTGTTGCATCGCAAGTTCGCCGAGCCACCTCGCTCGTGCCCCTTGCAACCTTGCCGAGTCTGCAAATCCGTGCGAGTTCACTGCCCGGCATCGTAAGTTCGCCGAGCCACCTCGCTCGTGCCTCTTGCAACCTTGCCGGGACTGCTAACCCGTGCGAGCTTACTTGCCTGCGCCGCAAGTTCGCCGAGCCACCTCGCTCGTTCCTCTTGCAACCATGCCCGGTCTGCTAACCTGTGCGAACTCACTTTCTTGCACCGTAAGTTCGTCGAGCCACCTCGCTCGTTCCTCCTGCAACGTTGCCCGGTCTGCTAACCCATGCGAACTTACTTTCTTGCACCGTAAGTTCGCCGAGCCACCTCGCTGGTGCCTCTTGGAACCTTGCCGGGTCTGCTAGCCCGTCCGAGTTTACTTCCCTCCATCGCAATTCGCCGAGCCACCTCGCTCGTGCCTTTTGTAACCTTGCTGGGTCTGCTAACCCGTGCAAGTTAAATTTCTTGCACCGCAAGTTCGCCGAGCAACCTCGGTCGTGCCTCCTGCAACTTTCCAGGGTCTGCTAACCCGTGCAAGTTTACTTTCCTGCACGCAAGTCGCCGAGCCACGTCGCTTGTGCCTCTTGCAACCTTGCCGGGTCGGCTAACCAGTGCGAGTTTATAGCCTTGCACTGCAAGTTCGCCGAGACACCTCGCTCGTGCCTCTTGCAACATTGCCAGGTCTGCTAATCCGTGCGAGTTTACTCTCTAGCACCGCAAGTTCGCCTAACCACCTCGCTCGTGCCCATGCAAACTTGCCCGGTCTGCTAACTCGTGCGAGTTTACTTTCCTGCACAGCAAGTTCACCGAGCCACCTCGCTCGTTCCTCTTTCAACCTTGCCGGGTCAGCTAACCCGTGAGAAATTACTTTCCTGCACCGCAAGTTCGCCGAGCCACCTCGCTCGTGCCTCTTGCAACCTTGCCGGGTCTGCTAACCCGTGCGAGTTTACTTTCTTGCACCGCAAGTTCGCCGAACCACCTCGCTCGTGCTTCTTGCAACCTTGATGGGTCTAATAACCCGTGCGAGTTTACTTTCGTGCACCGCAAGTTCGGTGAGCCGCCTCGCTCGTGCCCCTTGCAACCTTGCCGGGTATGCTAATCCGTGCGACTTCCCTTTCCGGGATCACAAGTTCGCCGAGCCACCTCGCTCGTGCCTCTGGCAACCTTGCCGGGTCTGCTAATCAATGCGAGCTTACTTTCCTGCACTGCAAGTTCGCCGAGCCACCTCGTTCGTGCCTCTCGCAACCTTGCCTGGTGTGCTAACCTATGCGAGCTTACTTTCTTGCACCATAAGTTCGCCGAGCCACCTCGCTCGTGCCTCTTGCAACCTTGTTGGGTCTTCCAACCCGTGCGAGTCTAATTTCTTGCACCGCAAGTTTGCCGAGCCACCTTGCTCGTGCCACGTGCAAACTTGCCGGGTCTGCTAACCCGTGCGAGTTTACTTTCCTGCACCGCAAGTTCGCCGAACTACCTCACTCGTGCCTCCAGCGACCTTGCGGGGTCTGCTAACCCGTGCGAGTTTACTTTCTTGCACCGCAAGTTCACCTCCCTCGTTCCACTTGCAACCCTGCCGGGTCTGATAATCCGTGCGAGTTTACTTTCTTGCACCGCAAGTTCTTCGAACTACCTCGTTCGTGCCTCGAACAAACTTTCCGGGTCTGCTAACCCGTGCTAGTTTACTTTCCTGCACCGCAAGTTCGCCGAACCACCTCGCTCGTGCCTCCAGAAACCTTGCTGGGTCTGCTAACCCGTGCGAGTTTACTTTCTTGCACCGCAAGTTCGCCGAACCATCTCGCACATGCCCCTTGCAACCTTACCGGGTCTGCGAATCCGTGCGAGTTCACTGTCCGGCACCGCAAGTTCGCCGAGCCACCTCGCTCAAGCCTCTTACAATCTTGCCGGGTCTGCAAACCCGTGCGAGCTTACTTTCCTGCACCGCAAGTTCGCCGAGCCTCCTCGCTCGTTCCTCTTGCAACCTTGCCCGGCCTTCTAACCTATGCGAACTTACTTTCTTGCACCATAAGTTCGACGAGCCACCTCGCTCGTGCCTCTTACAACCATGCCGGGTCTACTAACTCTTTCGAGCTTACTTTCCTGCACCGCAAATTCGCCGAGCCACCATGCTTGTGCCTCTTGCAACCTTGCCGAGTCTGTGAACCCGTGAGAGATTACATTCCTGCACCGCAAGTTCGCCGAACCACCTCGCTCGTGCCTCTTGCAACCTTGCGGGGTCTGCTAACCGGTGCGAGTTTACTTTCTTGCAGCGCAAGTTCGCCTAGCCATCTCGCTCATGCCTCTTGCAACCTTGCCGGGTCTGCTAACCCGTGCAAGTTTACTTTTCTGCACCGCAAGTTCGCCGAGCCACCTCACTCGTGGGTCTTGCAACCATGCCGGGTATACTAACCCGTGCGAGCTTTCTTTCCTGCACCTTAAGATCGCCGAGCCACCTCGCTCGTGCCTTTGCAATCTCGCCGGGTCTGCTAACCCGTGCAAGTTTACTTTCCTCCACCGCAAGTTCGCCGAGCCACCTCGCTCTGGCCTATTTCAACCTTGCTGGGTCTGGTAAACCGTGCGAGTTTAATTTCTTGCATCGCAAGTTCGCCAACCCACCTCGCTCGCGCCACTTGCAACCTTACTAGGTCTGCTAACCGGTGGGAGTTTACTTTCTTGCACCGACAGTTCGCCGAGCCACCTCGCTCGTGCCTCTTGCAACCTCACCGGGTCGGCTAACCCGTGCGAGTTCACTTTCCGGCACAGCAAGTTCGCCGTGCCACCTCGCTCGTGCCCCTTGCAACCTTGCCGGGTCTGCTAACCCGTGCGAGCTTACTTTTCTGCACTGGAAGTTCGCCGAGCCACCTCGCTCGTGCCTCTTGCAACCTTGTCGGGTCTACTAACTCTTTCGAGCTTACTTTCCTGCACCGCAAATTTGCCGAGCCACCATGCTTGTGCCTCTTGCAACCTTGCCGAGTCTGTGAACCCGTGAGAGATTACATTCCTGCACCGTAAGTTCTTCGAACTACCTCGTTCGTGCCTCGAACAAACTTTCCGGGTCTGCTAACCCGTGCTAGTTTACTTTCCTGCACCGCAAGTTCGCCGAACCACCTCGCTCGTGCCTCCAGAAACCTTGCTGGGTCTGCTAACCCGTGCGAGTTTACTTTCTGGCACCGCAAGTTCGCCGAACCATCTCGCACATGCCCCTTGCAACCTTACCGGGTCTGCGAATCCGTGCGAGTTCACTGTCCGGCACCGCAAGTTCGCCGAGCCACCTCGCTCAAGCCTCTTACAATCTTGCCGGGTCTGCAAACCCGTGCGAGCTTACTTTCCTGCACCGCAAGTTCGCCGAGCCTCCTCGCTCGTTCCTCTTGCAACCTTGCCCGGCCTTCTAACCTGTGCGAACTTACTTTCTTGCACCATAAGTTCGACGAGCCACCTCGCTCGTGCCTCTTGCAACCATGCCGGGTCTGCTAGCCCGTCCGAGTTTACTTTCCTGCAGCACAATTCGCCGAGCCACCTCGCTCGTGCCTCTTGCAACCTTGCCAGGTCTGCTAGCCCGTCCGAGTATACTTTCCTGCACCGCAAGTTCGCCGAGCCTCCTCGCTCGTTCCTCTTGCTACCTTGCCGGGTCTGCTAACCCGGGCGAGTTTACTTTCATGCGCGGCAAGTTCGCCGAGCCACCTCTCTCGTGCCTCTTGCTACCTTGCCGGGTCTGCTAACCCGAGCGAGTTTACTTTCCTGCACCGTAAGTTCGCCGAGCCACCTCGCTCGTGCCTCTAGCTACCTTGCCCGGTCTGCTAACCCGTGCGAGATTACTTTCCTGCACCGCAAGTTCGCTGAGCCACCTCGTTCGTGCCTCTTGCAACTTAGCCGGGTCTGCTAACCCGTGCGAGATTACTTTCCTGCACGGCAAGTTCGCCGAGCCACCTCGCTCGTGCCTCTTGCAACCTTGCCGGGTCTGCTAATCTGTGCGAGGTTGCCTTCTTGCACCGCAAGTTCGCCGAGGCACCTCGCTGGTGCCTCTTGCAACCATGCCCGGTCTGCTAACTTGTGCGAGCTTACTTTCTTGCACCGCAAGTTCGCCGAGCCACCTCGCTCGTGCCGCTTGCAACCTTGCTGGGTTTTTTATTAGCCCGTCCGAGTATACTTTCGTGCACCACAAGTTCGCCGAGCCACCTCGCTCGTGCCCCTTGCAACCTTGCCGGGTCTGCTAATCTGTTCGAGCTTATTTTCCGGCACCGCAAGGTTGCCAAGCCACCTCGCTCGTGCCTCTTGCAACCTTGCTCGGTCTGCTAACCTATGCGAGCTTACTTTCTTGCACCGTAAGTTCGCCGAGCCACCTCGCTCATGCCTCTTGCAATCTTGCCGGGTCTACTAGCCTGTCCGAGTTTACTTTCCTGCACCGCAATTCGCCGAGCCACCTCGCTCGTGCCTCTTGCAACCTTGCTGGGTCTGCCAACCCGTGCGAGTCTAATTTCTTGCACTGCAAGTTCACCGAGCCACCTTGCTCGTGCCTCATGCAACCTTGCCGGGTTTGCTAACCCGTGCGAGCTTACTTTCCTGCGTCGCAAGTTCGTCGGGCCACTTCCCCCGTGCCTCTTGCAACCATGCCGGGTTTGCTAATCGGTGCGAGTTTACTTTCTTCCACCGCAAGTTTGCCGAACCACCTCACTCATACCTCCAGCAACCTTGCTGGGTCTGCTAACCCATGCGAGGTTACTTTCTTGCACCGCAAGTTCGCCGAGCCACCTCGATCGTGCCCCTTGCAACCTTGCCGGGTCTGCTATGCTCTGCGAGCTTGCTCTCCTGCACCGCAAGTTCGCCAAGCCACCTCGCTCGTACCTCATGCCACCTCGCTCGTGCCTCATGCCACCCCGCTCGTGCCTCTTTCAACCCAGCCGAGTCTGCTAGCCCGAGCGAGTTTACTTTCCTGCACCGCCACCTCGCTCGTGCCTCTTGCAACCTTGCCGGGTCTGCTAATCTTTGCCTGCTTTCTTGCACCGCAAGTTTGCCGAGTCACCTCGCTCGTTCCTCTTGTAACCTTGCCTGGTCTGCTAACCTGTGCGAGCTTACTTTCTTGCACTGCAAGTTCGCCGAGCCACCTCGCTCGTGCCTCTTTCAACCCTACCGGGTCTGCTAGCCCGTCCGAGTATACTTTCGGGCACCGCAAGTTCGCTTAGCCACCTCGCTCGTGCCCCTTGCAACCTTGCCGGGTCAGCTAATCAGTTCGAGCTTTCTTTCCGGTACCGCAAGTTCGCCAAGCCACCTCTCTCGTGCCTCTTGCAACCTTGCCCGGTCTGCTAACCTATGCGAGCTTACTTTCTTGCACCGTAAGTTCGCCGAGCCACCTCGCTCATGCCTCTAGCAACCTTGCCGGGTCTGCAAGCCCATCCGAGGTTACTTTCCTGCACCGCAATTCGTCGAGCCACCTCGCTCGTGCCTCTTGCAACCTTGCTGGGTCTGCCAACCCGTGCGAGTCTAATTTCTTGCACCGCAAGTTTGCCGAGCCACCTTGCTCGTGCCTCTTGCATCCTTGCCGGTTCTGCTAACCCGTGCGAGCTTACTTTCCTGCGGCGCAAGTTCGCCGAGCCACTTCCCTCGTGCTTCTTGCAACCTTGCCGGGTCAGCTAATCCGTGCGAGTTTACTTTCTTGCACAGCAAGTTCTTCGAACCACCTCGTTCGTGCCACGTGCAATTTTGCCGGGTCTGCTAACCTGTGCGAGTTTACTTTCCTACACCGCAAGTTCGCCGAACCACCTCACTCGTGCTTCCAGCAACCTTGTTGGGTCTGCTTACCCGTGCGAGTTTACTTTCTTACACCGCAAGTTCGCCGAGCCACCTCGCTCGTGCCTCTTGCAACCTTGCCCGGTCTGCTAACCTTTGCGAGCTTACTTTCTTACACCGCAAGTTCGCCGAGCCACCTTGCTCGTGCCTCTTGCATCCTTGCCGAGTCTGCTAGCCAGTACGAGTATACTCTCGTGCACCACAAGTTCGTCGAGCCACCTCGTTAGTGCCCCTTGCAACCTTGCCGGGTCTGCTAATCAGTTCGAGCTTACTTTTCGGCACCGCAAGGTCGCCGAGCCACCTCGCTCGTGCCTCTTGCAACCTTGCCCGGACTGCTAACCTTTGCGATCTTACTTTCTTGCCTTGAAAGTTCGCCGAGCCACCTCGCTCGTGCCTCTTGCAACCTTGTCGGGTCTGCTAGCCCGTCCGAGTTTACTTTCATGCACCGCGAGCTTACTTTCCTGCGTCGCAAGTTCGCCGGGCCACTTCCCTCGTGCCTCTTACAAACATGCCGGGTCTTCGAACTACCTCGTTCGTGCCACGTGCAAACTTGCCGGGTCAGCTAACCCGTGCGAGTTTACTTTCCTGCACTGCAAGTTCGCTGAACCACCTCACTCGTCCCTCCACCAAGCTTGCCGGGTCTGCTAACCCGTGCGAGCTTACTTTCTTGCACCGCAAGTTCGCCGAGCCACCTCGCTCGTGCCTCTTGCAACCTTGTCGGGTCTGCTAGCCCGTCCGAGTTTACTTTCCTGCACCGCATGTTTGCCGAGCCACCCCGCTCGTGCATCTTTCAACCCTGCCGGTTTTGCTAGCCCGTGCGAGTTTACTTTCCTGCACCGCAATTCGCACTGCCACCTCACTTGTGCCTCCTGCAACCTTGCTGGGTCTACTAACCCGTGAGAGTTTATTTCGTGCATCGCAAGTTCGCCGGGCCATCTCGCTCGTGCCTCTTGCAACCTTGCCGGGTCTGCTAACCTGTGCCAGATTACTTTCCTGCACCGCAAGTTCGCCGAGCCACCTCGTTCGTGCCTCTTGCAACCTTCCCGGGTCTGCTAACCCGTGCGAGATTACTTTCCAGCACCGCAAGTTTGCCTAGGCACCTCGCTCGTGCCTATTGGAACCTTGCCGTGTCTGCTAATCTGTGCGGGGTTGCTTTCTTGCACCGCAAGTTCGCCGAGCCACCTCGCTCGTGCCTCTTGCAACCTTGCCCGGTCTGCTAACCTGTGCGCGCTTACTTTCTTGCACCGCATGTTCGCCGAGCCACCTCGCTCGTGCCTCTTGTAACCTTGTCGGGTCTGCTAGCCCGTCCGAGTTTACTTTCCTGCACCGCAATTCGCCGAGCCACCTCGCTCATGCCTCTTGCAACCTTGCTGGGGCTGCCAACCCGTGCGAGTCTAATTTCTTGCACCGCAAGTTCGCCGAGCCACCTCGCTCGTGCCTCTTGCAACCTTGCCGGGTCTGCTAACCCGTGCAAGCTTACTTTCCTACGTCGCAAGTTCGCTGGGCCACTTCCCTCGTGCCTCTTGCCAGCTTGTTGGGTCTGCTAATCCGTGCGAGTTTACTTTCGTGCACCGCAAGTTCTTCGAACTACCTTGTTCGTGCCACGTGCAAACTTGCCGGGTCTGCGAACCCGTGCGACTTTACTTTCCTGCACCGCAAATTCGCCGAACCACTTCACTCGTGCCTCCAGCAAGCTTGCTGGGTCTGCTAACCCGTGCGAGCTTACTTTCTTGCCCCGCAAGTTCGCCGAGCCACCTCGCTCGTGCCTCTTGCAACCTTGTCCAGTCTGCTAACCTATGCGAGCTTAATTTCTTGCACCGCCAGTTCGCCTAGCCACCTCGCTCGTGCCTCTTGCAACCTGGTCGGGTCTGCTAGCCCGTCCGAGTTTTCTTTCCTGCACCGCATGTTCGCCGAGCCACCCCGCTCGTGCATCTTTCAACCCTGCCGGTTCTGCTTGCCCGTGCGAGTTTACTTTCCGGCACCGCAATTCGCAGTGCCACCTCACTCGTGCCTCTTGCTACCTTGCTGGGTCTGCTAACCCGTGCGAGTTTCATTTCTTTCACTACAAGTTCGCCGAGCAACCTCGCTCGTGCCTCCTGCAACCTTGCGGGGTCTACTAACCCGTGCGAGTTTAATTCGTGCATCGCAAGTTCGCCGGGCCACCTGGCTCGTGCCTCTTGCAACCATGCCGGGTCTGCTAACCCGTGCGAGATTACTTTCCAGCACCGCAAGTTCGCCGAGCCATCCCGCTCGTGCCTCTTGGAACCTTGCCGTGTCTACTAACCCGTGCGAGATTACTTTCCGGCACCGCAAGTTCGCCGAGCCACCTCGCTCGTGCCTCTTGAAACCTTGCCCGGTCTGCTAACCTGTGCGAGCTTACTTTCTTGCACTGCAAGTTCGCCGAGCCACCTCGCTCGTGCCTCTTGCTACCTTGCCGGGTCTGCTAACCCGTTCGAGCTTAGTCTCCTGCACCGCAAGTTCGCCGAGCCTCCTCGCTCGTGCCTCTTGCAACCTTGCCGGGTCTACTAACCCGTGCGAGTTTACTTTCCTGCCCCGCAAGTTCGCCGAGCCACCTCGTTCGTGCCTCTTGAAACCTTGCTGGGTCTGCTAACCCGTGCGAGATTACTTTCTTGCACTGCAAGTTCGCCGAGCCACCTATCTCGTGCCTCTTGCAACTTTGCCGGGTCTGCTAAGGTCTGCTTGCTTTCTAGCACCGCAAGTTCGCCGAGTCACCTCGCTCGTGCCTCTTGTAACCTTCCCCGGTCTGCTAACCTGTGCGAGCTTACTTTCTTGCACCGCAAGTTCGCCGAGCCACCTCGCTCGTGCCTCTTGCAAGCTTGCCGGGTCTACTAACCCGTGCGAGGTTACTTTCCTGCACCGCAAGTTCGCCGAGTCACCTCGTTCGTGCCTCTTGCAACCTTGCTGGGTCTGCTAACCCGTGCGAGATTACCTTCCTGCACTGCAAGTTCGCCGAGCCACCTATCTCCTGCCTCTTGCAACTTTGCCGGGTCTGCTAAGGTTTGCTTGCTTTCTTGCACCGCAAGTTCGCCGAGTCTCCTCGCTCGTGCCTCTTGTAACCTTGCTGGGTCTGCTAACCTATGCGAGCTTACTTTCTGGCACCGCAAGTTCGCCGAGCCACCTCGCTCGTGCCTCTTGCAACCTTGCCGGGTCTACTAATCTGTGCTTGCTTTCTTGCACCGCAAGTTTGCCGACGCACCTCGCTCGTGCCTCTTGTAACCTTGCCCGGTCTGCTAACCTGTGCGAGCTTACTTTCTTGCACCGCAAGTTCGCCGAGCCAGCTCGCTCGTGCCTCTTGCAACCTTGCCGGGTCTACTAACCCGTGCGAGGTTACTTTCCTGCACCGCAAGTTCGCCGAGTCACCTCGTTCGTGCCTCTTGCAACCTTGCTGGGTCTGCTAACCCGTGCGAGATTACCTTCCTGCACTGCAAGTTCGCCGAGCCACCTATCTCCTGCCTCTTGCAACTTTGCCGGGTCTGCTAAGGTTTGCTTGCTTTCTTGCACCGCAAGTTCGCCGAGTCACCTCGCTCGTGCCTCTTGTAACCATGCATGGTCTGCTAACCTGTGCGAGCTTACTTTCTTGCACCGCAAGTTCGCCGAGCCACCTCGCTGGTGCCTCTTGCAACCTTGCTGGGTCTGCTAGCCCGTCCGAGTATACTTTCGAGCACCGCAAGTTCGTTGAGCCACCTCGCTCGTGCCCCTTCCAACCTTGCCGGGTCTGCTAATCAGTTCGAGCTTACTTTCCGGTACCGCAAGTTCGCCAAGCCACCTCGCTCGTTCCTCTTGAAACCTTGCCCGGTCTGCTAACCTATGCGAGATTACTTTCTTGCACCGTAAGTTCGCCGAGCCACCTCGCTCGTGCCTCTTGCAACCTTGCTGGGTCTGCTAGCCCGTCCGAGGTTACTTTCCTGCACCGCAATTCGCCGAGCCACCTCGCTCGTGCCTCTTGCAACCTTGCTGGGTCTGCCAACCTGTGCGAGTCTAATTTCTTGCACCGCAAGTTCGCCGAGCCACCTCGCTCGTGCCTCTTGCAACCTAGCCGGGTCTGCTAACCCGTGCGAGCTTACTTTCCTGCGTCGCAAGTTCGCCGGGCCACTTCCCTCGTGCCTCTTGCAACCTTGCTGGGTCTGCTAACACGTGCGAGTTTAATTTCTTGCACCGCAAGTTCGCCGAGCAACCTCGCTCGTGCCTCCTGCAACCTTGCAGGGTCTATTAACCCGTGCAAGTTTAATTCGTGCATCGCAAGTTCGCCGGGCCACCTCGCTCGTGCAACTTGCAACCTTGCCGGGTCTGCTAACCCGTGCGAGCTTACTTTCCTGCGTCGCAAATTCGCCGGGCCACTTCCCTCGTGCCTCTTGCAACCTTGTTGGGTCTGCTAACCCGTGCGAGATTACTTTCCTACACCGCAAGTTCGCCGAACCACCTCGTACGTGCCTCTTGCAACCTTCCCGGGTCTGCTAACCCGTGCGAGATTACTTTCCAGCACCGCAAGTTCGCCGAGCCACCTCGCTCGTGCCTCTTGTAACCTTGCCCGGTCTGCTAACCTGTGCGAGCTTACTTTCTTGCACTGCAAGTTCGCCGAGCCACCTCGCTCGTGCCTCTTGCTACCTTGCCGGGTCTGCTAACCCGTTCGAGCTTAGTCTCCTGCACCGCAAGTTCGCCGAGCCTCCTCGCTCGTGCCTCTTGCAACCTTGCCGGGTCTACTAACCCGTGCGAGGTTACTTTCCTGCACCGCAAGTTCGCCGAGTCACCTCGTTCGTGCCTCTTGCAACCTTGCTGGGTCTGCTAACCCGTGCGAGATTACTTTCCTGCACTACAAGTTCGCCGAGCCACCTATCTCCTGCCTCTTGCAACTTTGCCGGGTCTGCTAAGGTCTGCTTGCTTTCTTGCACCGCAAGTTCGTCGAGTCACCTCGCTCGTGCCACTTGTAACCATGCTGGGTCTGCTAACCTGTGCGAGCTTACTTTCTTGCACCGCAAGTTCGCCGAGCCACCTCGCTCGTGCCTCTTGCAACCTTGCCGGGTCTACTAACCCGTGCGAGGTTACTTTCCTGCACCGCAAGTTCGCCGAGTCACCTCGTTCGTGCCTCTTGCAACCTTGCTGGGTCTGCTAACCCGTGCGAGATTACTTTCCTGCACTGCAAGTTCGCCTAGCCACCTATCTCCTGCCTCTTGCAACTTTGCCGGGTCTGCTAAGGTCTGCTTGCTTTCTTGCACCGCAAGTTCGCCGAGTCAACTCGCTCGTGCCTCTTGTAACCATGCTGGGTCTGCTAACCTGTGCGAGCTTACTTTCTTGCACCGCAAGTTCGCCGAGCCACCTCGCTCGTGCCTCTTGCAACCTTGCCGGGTCTACTAACCCGTGTGAGGTTACTTTCCTGCACGGCAAGTTCGCCGAGTCACCTCGTTCGTGCCTCTTGCAACCTTGCTGGGTCTGCTAACCCGTGCGAGATTACTTTCCTACACTGCAAGTTCGCCGAGCCACCTATCTCCTGCCTCTTGCAACTTTGCCGGGTCTGCTAAGGTCTGCTTGCTTTCTTGCACCGCAAGTTCGCCGAGTCACCTCGCTCGTGCCTCTTGTAACCATGCTGGGTCTGCTAACCTGTGCGAGCTTACTTTCTTGCACCGCAAGTTCGCCGAGCCACCTCGCTCGTCCCTCTTGCAACCTTGCCGGGTCTACTAATCTGTGCTTGCTTTCTTGCACCGCAAGTTTGCCGGGCCACCTCGGTCGTGCCTCTTGCAACCTTGCCGGGTCTGCTAACCCGTGTGAGATTACTTTCCTGCATCGCAAGTTCGCCGAGCCACCTCGTTCGTGCCTCTTGCAACCTTCCCGGGTCTGCTAACCCTTGCGAGATTATTATCCAGCACCGCAAGTTCGCCGTGCCACCTCGCTCGTGCCTCTTGGAACCTTGCCGTGTCTACTAATCTGTGCGGGGTTGCTTTCTTGCTCCGGAAGTTCGCCGAGTCACCTCGCTCGTGCCTCTTGCAACCTTGTTGGGTCTGCTAACCCGTGCGAGATTACTTTCCAGCACCGCAAGTTCGCCGAGCCACCTCGTTCGTGCCTCTTGCAACCTTGCCGGGTCTGCTAGCCCGTCCAAGGTTACTTTCCTGCACCGTAATTCGCCGAGCCACCTCGCTCGTGCCTCTTGCAACCTTGCTGGGTCTGCCAACCCGTGCGAGTCTAATTTCTTGCACCGCAAGTTCGCCGAGCCACCTCGCTCGTGCCTTTTGCAACCTTGCCGGGTCTGCTAACCCGTGCGAGCTTACTTTCCTGCGTCGCAGGTTCGCCGAGCCACATCCCTCGTGCCTCTTGCAACCTTGCTGGGTCTGCTAACCCGCGCGAGTTTAATTTCTAGCACCGCTAGTTCGCCGAGCAACCTAGCGGGGTCTATTAACCCGTGCGAGTTTAATTCGTGCATCGCAAGTTCGCCGGGCCACCTCGTTCGTGCCTCTTGCAACCTTGCCGGGTCTGCTAACCCGTGCGAGCTTACTTTCCTGCGTCGCAAGTTCGCCGGGCCACTTCCCTCGTGCCTCTTGCAACCTTGTTGGGTCTGCTAATCCGTGCGAGTTTACTTTCTTGCACCGCAAGTTCGCCGAGCCACCTCGCTCGTGCCTCTTGCAACCTTGCCGGGTCTGCTAGCCCGTCCGAGTATACTTTCGAGCACCGCAAGTTCGTTCAGCCACCTCGCTCGTGCCCCTTGCAACCTTGCTCGGTCTGCTAACCTATACGAGCTTACTTTCTTGCACCGTAAGTTCGCCGAGCCACCTCGCTCGTGCCTCTTGCAACCTTGCCGGGTCTGCCAGCCCGTCCGAGGTTACTTTCTTGCATCGCAATTCGCCGAGCCACCTCGCTCGTGCCTCTTGCAACCTTGCTGGGTCTGCTAACCCGTGCGAGTCTAATTTCTTGCACCGCAAGTTCGCCGAGCCACCTCGCTCGTGCCTCTTGCAACCTTGCCGGGTCTGCTAACCCGTGCGAGCTTACTTTCCTGTGTCGCAAGTTCGCCGGGCCACTTCCCTCGTGCCTTTTGCAACCTTGCTGGGTCTGCTAACCCGTGCGAGTTTAATTTCTTGCACCGCAAGTTCGCCGAGCAACCTCGCTCGTGCCTCCTGCAACCTTGCGGGGACCACTAACCCGTGCGAGTTTAAATCGTGCATCGCAAGTTCGCCGGGCAACCTCGCTCGTGCCTCTTGCAACCTTGCCGGGTCTGCTAACCCGTGCGAGCTTACTTTCCTGCGTCGGAAGTTTGCCGGGACACTTCCCTCGTGCCTCTTGTAACCTTGTTGGGTCTGCTAATCCGTGCGAGTTTACTTTCTTGCACCGCAAGTTCTCCGAACTACCTTGTTCGTGCCACGTGCAAACTTGCTGGGTCTGCGAACCCGTGCGAGTTTACTTTCCTGCACTGCAAGTTGGCCGAACCACCTCACTCGTGCCTCCAGCAAGCTTGCTGGGTCTGCTAACCCGTGCGAGCTTTCTTTCTTGCACCGCAAGTTCGCCGAGCCACCTCGCTCGTGCCTCTTGCAACCTTGCCGGGTCTGCTAACCCGTGCGAGTTTACTTTCTTCCACTGCAAGTTCGCCGAGCCACCTCGCTCGTGCCTCATGCAACCTTGCCAGGTCTGCTAATCCATGTGAGTTTACTTTCTTGCACCGCAATTTCGCCAAGCCACCTCGCTCGTGCCCCATGCAAACTTGCCCAGTCTGCTAACTCGTGCGAGTTTACTTTCCTGCACCGCAAGTTCGCCGGGCCACCTCGCCCTTGCCCCTTTCAACCTTGCTGATTCTGCAAATCAGTGCGAGTTGACTTTCTTGCACCGCAAGTTCGCCGGGCCACCTTGCTCTCGCCTCTTGCAACCTTGCCGGGTCAACTATCCCGTGAGAGATTACTTTCCTGCACCACAAGTTCGCCGAGCCACCTCGCTCGTGCCTCTGGCAACCTTGCCGGGTATGCTAACCCATGCGAGCCTACTTTCTTGCGCCGCAAGTTCGCCGAGCCACCTCCCTCGTGCCTCTTGCAACCTTGCCGGGTCTGCCAATCCGTGCGAGTTTACTTTCGTGCACCGCAAGTTCTTCGAACTACCTCGTTCGTGCCTTTTGCAAACTTGTCGGGTCTGCTAACCCGTGCGCGTTAAATTTCCTACACCGCAAGTTCGCCGAACCACCTCGCTCGTGCCTCCTGCAACCTTGCTGGGTCTGCTAACCCGTGCGAGCTTACTTTCTTGCACCGCAAATTCGCCGAGCCACCTCGCTCGTGCATCTTACAACCTTGCCGGGTATGCTGGCCAGTCCGAGTATACTTTCCTGCACCTCAATTCGCCGAGCCACCTCGATCGTGGCTCTTGCAACCTTGCTGGCTCTGCTAACCGGTGAGAGTTTAATTTCTTGCACCGCAAGTTCGCCAGGCAATCGCACTCGTGCCTCCTGCAACCTTGAGGGGTCTGCTAACCCGTGCGAGTTTACTTTCTTCCACTGCAAGTTCGCCGAGCCACCTCGCTCGTGCCTCCTGCAACCTTGCCGGGTCCGCTAACCCGTGCGAGTTTACTCTCGTGCACCGCAATTTCGCCGAGCCACCTCGCTCGTGCTTCATGCAACCTTGCCAGGTCTGCTAATCCATGTGAGTTTACTTTCTTGCACCGCAATTTTGCCAAGCCACCTAGCTTGTGCCCCATGCAAACTTGCCAAGTCTGCTAACTCGTGCGAGTTTACTTTCCTGCACCGCAAGTTCGCCGAGCCACCTCGCTCTTGCCCCTTTCAACCTTGCTGATTCTGCAAATCAGTGCGAGTTGACTTTCCTGCACAGCAAGTTCGCCGGGCCACCTTGCTCTCGCCTCTTGCAACCTTGCCGGGTCATCTATCCCGTGAGAGATTACTTTCCTGCACCACAAGTTCGCTGAGCCACCTCGCTCGTGCCTCTGGCAACCTTGCCGGGTATGCTAACCCATGCGAGCCTACTTTCCTGCGCCGAAAGTTCGCCAAGCCACCTCCCTCGTGCCTCTTGCAACCTTGTCGGGTCTGCCAATCCGTGCGAGTTTACTTTCGTGCACCGCAAGTTCTTCGAACTACCTCGTTCGTGCCTTTTGCAAACTTGTCGGGTCTGCTAACCCGTGCTCGTTAAATTTCCTACACCGCAAGTTCGCCGAACCACCTCGCTCGTGCCTCCTGCAACCTTGCTGGGTCTGCTAACCCGTGCGAGTTTACTTTCTTCCACCGCATGTTCGCCGAGCCACCTCGCTCGTGCCCCTTTTAATCTTACCGGGTCTGTTAAGTCGTGCGAGCTTACTTTCTTGCACCGCAAGTTCGCCGAGCCACCTCGCTCTTGCCTCTTGCAACCTTGCCGGGTCTGCTAGCCCGTCCGAGTTTACTATCCTGCACCGCAATTCGCCGAACCACCTGGCCTGTGCCTCTTGCAACCTTGATGGGTCTGCTAACCCGTGCGAGTTTAATTTCTTGCACCGCAAGTTCGCCGAGCAACCTCGCTCGTGCCTCCTGCAACCTTGCGGGGTCTACTAACCCGTGCGAGTTTACTTTCTTACACCGCAAGTTCGCCGAGCCTCCTCGCTCGTGCCTCTTGCAACGTTGCAGACCTCCGTAAGTTCGCCTACCCACCTCGTTCGTGCCTCTTGCAACGATGCCGGGTTTGGTAACCCGTGCGAGTTTACTTTCCTGCACCGCAAGTTCGCCGAACCATCTCATTCGTGCCTCTTGGAACCTTGTCGGGTCTGCTAACCCGTGTGAGATTACTTTCCAGCACCACAAGTTCGGCGAGCCACCTCGCTCGTGTTTCTTGGAACCTTGCCGTGTCTGCTAATCTATGCGAGGTTGCTTTCCTGCACCGCAAGTTCGCCGAGCCACCTCACTATTGCCTCTTGCAACCTTGCCCGGTCTGCTAACCTGTGCGACCTTACTTTCTTGCACCGCAAGTTCGCCGAGCCACCTCGCTCCTGCCTCTTGCAACCTTGGCGGGTCTGCTAACAGATGCGAGTTTAATTTCTTGCGCCGCAAGTTTCGCCAGGCAACCTCGCTCGTGCCTCCTGCAACGTTGCAGGGTCTGCTAACCTGTGCGAGTTTACCCTATTGCACCCAAAGTTCGCCGAGCCACCTCGCTTGTTCCTCTTGCAACCTTGCCAGGTCTGCTAATCCGTGTGAGTTTACTCTCTTGCACCGCAAGTTCGCCTAAGCACCTCGCTCGTGCCCCATGAAAACTTGCCAGGTCAGCTAACTCGTGCGAGTTTACTTTCCGGCACCGCAAGTTAGCCAAACCACCTCGCTCGTGCCCATCGAAACCTTGCCGGGTTTGCTAACCCGTGCAAGTTTACTTTCTTGCACCGCAAGTTCATTGAGCCACCTTGCTAGTGCCCCTCGCAACCTTGCCGAGTCTGCAAATCCGTGCGAGTTTACTTTCCTGCACCGCAAGATTGCCGAGCCACCTCGCTCGTGCCTCTTGCAACCTTGCCGGGTGTCAGCACCCCATTTTGGCCCACCGGCTTCCCGCACAAGGATTCCCGACTGAAGCTCGGGACACTATTCATCGCCCGGCAATCGAAGGCAAATAGGCGGGCACGGGGTCATGAACAATAAAGAAAAACACGGTCCACTGAGAAAGGCGGAAGAAAGCAGTCAGAAGAACAGACGAACGTGGAATCCCAAAAACAACGGAGCTGGCACTCTAGCACTGTGGCACTATTCATCACTAAGTCACCGAAGCACCGAAAGGTGCCCAATATGGGGCTCCAAAAATCCCTCCCAGTGCCAAAATGACTAATGACACGTCCGGGCGCATTTCCGGGACATCCTGCTTAAGCCGGGACACCCCGATCCCCCACGGACGCCTTTTCTGACAGAGCTCTTGGGGTTCGCTCCACTGACAAGCAAACGGCCCCTCAAAACGGGTCTACAGGCGCCCAGGGACCACCAGGGTCGGGGAACAAGTTTCAGACAACCTTCCGGAACTCGGCTCGATCTCCCGAAGTACGCTTCAGTGATCACGAACGCCTCCCGGTGAACCTTCGGGTATTTCCACGGAAAGCAGAGACCACAACGATCTCTGAGTACCTCACGATAACCTCCAAGCACCTCAAGGCATTCAGGGCACACTGAGAAAATCCCGGTCGAAGTCCCTAGGCCTTTCCGGGCCAACGGTGCCCACCGAGGACAACGGGCCAACGATCCCCCGCGGGGCAAAAGGATCGTCAAAACAAATGCAAGGATGCACAAAGGTCAATCGGGGGGTCGAGGGGCGCTAAATTCCACTCCAAACGTCCAAACGGGGCGAAACCGACTCCCGAGGCGCCGAGTCGCCCGAACGTTCGTCCACACGACGCATGGCGATATTGGGCTCATTCAAATTCTCGTAGTTCAAGCATTCCAAATCTTCAAATTAATTGGACATCGGAGGTCGGATGCAAGCTCAATCGGGTCTTAAGCATTTTCCGGCTTTCTTCCTAATCAAGTGGGACCCTTGAGCTAGCCGAGCCGAGCCGAGCCGAGCCGAGCCGAGCCGCGAGCCATGGCTCTCCTCTAAAGACAAGCCAAATGAGCCTCCACCACACATTTTCAAAATATCTTCTTACACCCATCACTTCCCTTCTCCCATCCATCACCTCCCATCCACTTTCCCCTAACTTCCCCTACACTCAACATGACAACTTCCCCACCCTAATCTTCCCTCCAAAATTCGGATCCCCTAAGCACCACTTAATTGCACTTAACTCCACTTAATCTTGTCATTTAGTCTTCCTTTATAAGCCCATTGCATCATTAACTTAAACACAACTCATCTTGCACTCCCTCTCTAGCATTTCTCACTCAAACAAATGCTCTCAACCTCCCAAGAACTTCAGCAAAAATCGCAGCAAGCAAAACCACCCAAAAACCAAGCAAAACACTCAAGACTTAAGTCGGAATCCATCCCGACTTAAATCCAAACTTCACCAAACTTCATATCCTACATGTTTTCGACCCCCTCTATCCATTTCCGAGCTTAGATTTCAAGTTTGAAGCCTCTAAGTTAGAGAATCAGCTCAGTACAGAACCGAGCACAGTTTTGGCCCCGCCGGGTCAAAACTTCCAACCCTGTTTTCTCACCTTCTCGAGTCGGTCTGAACTTTCAAAACCCATCAAACACCTCCGGGGGTTCGTTAGGAGTCGGGAGCCACCGACCTTGCTCAAATATTCCATCGGAATCCACCGTTATGAATTCCGACCCGAAAACTGCTCAGTCGGGCCGGCGTTTCTGACTGTCTGTTCGGTTTTCTTGCAGATCGGGTCGATACGTGACCCTTTTCGATGAACGACCACTTCTACCACCTCCAGGGGTCAGTTAGGAGTCAGGAGACGTTGGCCTTGCTCAAAAATTCCATCGGAATCCATCGTTATGAATTCCGACCCGAAAACTGCCCAGTCGGGCCAGTTTCCAGACGTGCTCTGTTTTGGGTATTTTTGCAGGACTGTACGGGTCGACCCGACAACTCTGGGAACAAACGACCACCACGGTCACCTAGAGGAGTCCCTTGGCTATCCAAGGCCGCCGACCTTGCCTCAAAATTCCATCGGGAACCTCCGTGGCGACGTCCGACCCGACTTGTGCCAGTCGGGTCTGTCCACCCTTCCATTCAGGTCTGTTTGGTGCCATTCGGGTCTGTTCAACGGAAAACAGCCCAAACCCGACCCATCAACGGTCCAACCCGACTTTTGAAGGTACCATCCCGCATCTCGGGACTAGGTATGACCATTCCCGACTTAGAGGAGCTAGGACTTTTACATTATTGTTGTGTTTATGGAGTTTTGAGGGGTTTTAAGCATGATTTTAATTCCGAACTTTAATATTATGCAATTTCCTTATTACACCATGCATGTTTATCATCGTTTAACTTGCTAGCATGTCGGGAAATATTTAAATCGAAGTCGAGGAAACTATCCCGACCCGGAAAAGCCGAGATCATTCGGGTTAACCTCTCCATGAGGTAACCTAGAGCTTTCTTGACCTTTTTTGGTCAAGACCGGATTCCTTTGCCCCGATTTAAATTGTTTCCTGAGTTTTATCGTTTTTCTCACATCCATGAAGTCGGTATTGTTTTATCGATTCCTTTAATAATATGTTTGTGCATGTTTGCATGTTTGAATGTGTTATTTAAATCATGATAATACCGACTTTCGTTTAATCGTGTTATTTAACATGTTTGATGTTTGAGCATGCGAGAAACGATTCAAAACAAGACGGGGAAAACTCGTGAAACCAAATACAAGCCATGAGACCTCTCGGCTTTATCCAAGGAGAATAGGCCGAGAGTCTCATGGAGTTATTCGGGTTCCATGAGGCTTCCTCTTCCCGTTTTAAATCCGTTCTCGGATTTCGTGTAATTTGCAAGTTCAATTACATCGAGAATTTCACATGAAATGTCTTTCCAAACCAAAATATGCATGGATTCGCAATTCGGAGACCCTTTCGGGCCTATTAGGACCAAAGGGTGTTTCGGCCATCGTTGGCCAAATCTTCCTCGGTCTTTCTTGACCCGTCTTGGTCGCCGAGTCACGAATCGTTTTTACAATTAATGCATTCGGCACAACCCTTAAGCATTAATTCCACAAACGGGTTAATCGGGACGCTCACATGATTAAACCCACTTCACACTGATAAGGTTTACACGAATTGGCCATTAACTGATAACTCGCGTCGATGAGTTGTCAAATGACGTTGGTGCCCGTTTCAAACTTATCAATTTCAAAATCCGAAACGCGCAGTCCGATGTAGCATGGATGTCTGAAAAGGGTTTCTGTGTCTCAACTTGAATGTTTACCTGATTCCAGGTAGCTCAGGTCAGGATACAGAAGATCTTTCTAGATCACTTCCGGGCAGATCGACCGGTTCTTTGGCTTTTTCGGGGTTCTTGCACAACCCTGGACGACCCAGGGAATTGGTCGACACCGGCTACAGGCCGAGGTGGCCCGCACTGCGATGTTTCCCCTTTTCTGAAAATAATTTTCAAATAAAAGGCAAAATCGTCTTTTCACAATTCAGCGACACTCTTAGGGTTAGCATGACAGAAACACTACAGTATGGGACAAGAACGGGCTACCTGTTCAGGTGCAGGTTCATCTGCATAGCCCTTTCTTATCTAACTAATGAGTTTCTGTCATCCTAACATAGACTCGGGTAACTAGAACGGTTATCTCTGTCAGAAAACATGCAAAATGCTGATTAACCTTTCACTCGAGTTAACCAAACACTAGACAATGGTTAGGAGGAATTCTAGATTCCAAATCTAGAGTCGAAACATGAGTTTGGCTAATTCAGTGGAAATTCAGTGTCACAATACAGAACAACTGTAAAAGCAATCCACACACATGAGATTTGACTCTCTTTGTCAAGTTCTCAAAACAAACGAATGCTAAAACATTGGCACGTGCTTGTTTGTCTAGGGTAGGATTTGCATGCCAAAATACCCCGGATTAACAACTTGTTAAAACACGTACACTCGATAATAACAAACACCTTGTCTGTTATTTACATGTTACGTGTTATCTTTCCGCACCTGTTTGCCATGCGGGTCGAGCCTGATCCCTAGGCCGAATAATATTAGGGTTCAACGCCCTAATCATCGAGCACAGGGTTCAACGCCCTAATCAACACTCACAGGGTCCAACGCCCTATTCAGTGAGAGCGTCCATTGAATTTCAGTTCTTCGGTCTTTTTCCCTAAACTCACGGCGAGTTAGAGTGGAATAATAACCGAACGCGAAACGACTGGAATTCGACCCTTTTTGTAATTTGTATTTATTGTTTTCGAGAGCATTGTAAGGACTTTTGTTTTGTACATTTGTTCTGTAAGAATTCCAGTCGGTGAGCGAACGGTCTGAGAGTCGAATTAATCGAATCGGTCTAATGCTTGCCCAGACACAAGTAAATCCAAGATCTCGCGGTTTTGGTTCACGCAGGGATTCAACCTCCATGGTTCGATGAACTGTAACGCAAGATTGTGAACCAACTCCCCGACATACGGGTTTACTTCTCTCTCGGCTTCTCAACCGACATCGTTTAATTCACCGAATCTTCGGTGTCAAAACGTGCGAGCCGAGTGCAGCTTAATTCATGCGGTAAATCATAAAACATGCAAGCCTAGCAAACCATAGTACCGAAAGGGCGTGCGGGATATAGGCCCGCACGTAACATGAACCCCCGAACACGGATTTTCCGGTTCCACACAGATCATTGCCTTAGCATTTAGGTGTACCCCGTACCCCTAGACCCGGGCGACTCAACGGCCCTCGACCTACGGGTCGTAAACAGTAAGTGGCGACTCCTTCTCACGCGTGTCCGTCGCGCATCCCCACGGGAAGGTGGACATTCCCAAGCCGCGCGATCCAAAAGCGCGCATGCGTGCCCCGACGAGATCAAATTCGGGTACGCACAGCTTGGCGACTCCACTGGGGACATCTAGAGGGTTCGGGCTCAATCCCGTTTGCTTGCTTGCTTGTTTATTTACTGCTTTCCGTCGTTTACCGCTTATCTATTTACGCACATTTATTTCACGCATGCATTGCATATCATACTAGTTTCTTAGGTACCTTGTCCGACATCCCACGGGCACCAATATAGGAAGCTAGGTTAGTCAGAGGTTCCGAGTAAGGGAACGGATCGAGTCGGCTATGCCACCGAACCGGCCCCCAAAGATCCTCGCTCGATTTCAAGGAATTCACACCCTTGAGTCGGGAGCCCCCATCCATAGATAGCACGGTCCCTGTAGCACCGAACCATGCATCGTGCTATGCCTCCATGCAAGCCTTCAACCCGACTCCGACAAATAGTCCATCAGGTCAGCCTGCGTGCCACTTTGAGTCTCTTCTATTTCGAGAGTGATGTACATGTACCTTGTAATTTATATTAAGCCGTGGGCTTTTACTCTCTTCGTACACATGCATCATGCAGTTTTCAAAAATTAGGATGTCATTCATGTTGACGAGTCCTAAACGGAGTTTCCTGTCGTCTTGGTAAGGGACGCCTTGCTCGGCCTCCTGCCCGCGCCTCGACAAAGTCCGCCAACACACGAGGCCTTCACCGACTCGCCACAGAACGCGAATGGGGTATATTCCGGGACAAAATGATCGACCTCATCAACACTAGGTTCGATCACCGAGAGGTCGCTGAGAGATGAAGAACTCGCCGACCAACCACCTTAGAGGGATCTCTCCCAAACCCGTGCTAAGATGCAGAGATGCGGTCAGGAGCTTGCTTGAGCGAACGCCGCCCTAGAGAGGTCTAGGAAGAGGGCTCGAGGAGGCCCACACATGCACTCTAGGATAGATATCTCTGCAAGGCCCTCGCCTAGAACCGATGCTTTCCGGGGCCGCGCTCGCTCAAACCCCGAGTGTGGTGGCAAATCAGCTTAAGGCTCTATTTTACAAAATTTGCATTGTACTTTGAACCTTTCGAGTCAATGTGAACGACAACATTAGCTTTTGAAAACTCACATACTGCATGCATCCTATCCATTTACTGTTTTACATGACAATTAACACTACCACACGGTAGACAAAGTTGTGACCGCCTTTACAGGTGGACCTCTCGTGGTCCTCACCCTTCCTCCACGGCGAGACGATCGGTAGCTCAAGGGCCAACCATCCAAGCAACACTAACTCCCCATTAATCCCGCGCAATCGATTATGTCATTGCATGGTTGAGCACACGTCCCTCTATGCTACAAGTGCTTCCATCAGCACAACTGAGCGTGCCATTTCCGCGTCGTGCGAGCACACCCCTACCTTGCCCATGCACGCATCCTCAACACACCTTGTGCATGTTTCTCAGTGCGCTCGCACGACGCCTACCAGGCTAGTTCAATCCCCTACGCCCTTACGCTGAAATCGCAAATATAGTTCGCTCCTTCATTGTTTTCTTTTCCCATTGTAGGAAATTCTACACAAGAAGACAGCATGAATACTGATCAACCACAATTGAGACAACAAACGTCTTCCATCCATCCAGCTCCTTGGGATTTCAACACTGAGTCCCCATCCCTACTCCACAAAGCAAGACCGCAAGCAAATCAGCGTCACCGTATCGCAGCGCCTCACGCTATTCCTCAGCATTGACCTTTGCTTTCGCATTTCTTGCACTTTCCTATCAACCCCGCATTTATTGCATCAGGCTTCGGCCCCACACCGGGCTTTAGCCCTGCATCGGGCTCCAGCCCTGCATTTACTGCATTGGGCTTCGGCCCCGCATTTATTACATTGGGCTTTGGCCCCGCATTTATTACATTGGGCTTTGGCCCCGCATCGGGCTTCAGCCCTGCATCGGGCTCCGGCCCTGCATTTACTGCATTGGGCTTCGGCCCCGCATCGGGCTCCGTCCCTGCATTTATTGCATTGGGCTTCGGCCCCGCATCGGGCCCGGCCTCGCATTTACTGCATCGGGCTTCGGCCTCGCATCGGGCTCCGGCCCCGCATTTACTGCTTTTGGGCTCCGGCCCCGCATTTACTACTTTCAAGTTTTGACACATCGCATTTACTGCTTTCAGGCTCAACTAAAATCCAAAATCGACTTGGATTCAAATTCATCCAAGCGATACTCCGAGGAGCAAGTCTAATCCTTCAACCGCAAAGATTACAAGCGACAGCTCCGATGAACAGAACATGGCCCTGCCCACCCGCCGCGAAAGTCACTAGCACGGTCACATCTCCGACCGGAGAATGATCCCTGCCCACCCTCCACTGTGGCCAACAACCAGCCACTGGGGCAACATGCACTATTCCCTAAACTCTCTTTTACATTTATATGCATTCTCAAACAAGCTCCAGGCATGAACGAACCCTTCACGGGCGCACTATGACAGCCCCGAAGATGCCCTGTTGGTTCTGTCGGAATTGTTCGATTCGTCTGTCCTCATGGGATCCGGCTTCTCGAGCCTTCCCTAGGACGGCTGCGCATGCCAACCAGCAATAGGGGAAAGTACACCTATGTGGCCCCTAGCCACGGTCTGCCCACTCCAGGGTGGCGATGACTAAATCTCGGAATTGAATGTCCCCCACGTGCGGCACCCCATGGGTCGCGCGCTGGACGAAGGAATTTTCCATGGGTCCACCTTACATTTCTTACCACATATTCCACCGCATAATCGCCTAATGCATCATCCTCTTTGTCATCCTTCATAGGGACACGCTAGTCGCGGGCGAAGAGCGATGCGCGGGTTCACACCTCCTCGAGAACTCCTATCGGGTCTTTCTTCCTATACTTTAGTAGGGAAGGGACCGACAAGGAGGTACCCCCTATGAAGCCGACAACGGAAGCATCCGAACGAGCCGCATGCCTTCAGCGCAACCGTCTCAATCGACAAACAAACATCCTATCGGTTTCGAGAGCACACCTTTCCGGCGTACAACTGATGCTGGAACCACAAGCACGATCGGGGACGATGGTTGTACAAGACGCCCGACATAAATCACAAAGACCGGGGCATCCCCGTCCAACATTCACGCGGAGGCAACCTTGGTCACCCACACTCCTGGGACAATTTTGTTTTTGTTTTAGACAATAGGGGAAAGGACTTGTAAAGTTTGCAAGGACAAAAGACGCGAAGTTCGGCTTTTGAGTGCACAAGCATCAGACTTTTGGGAAAACCAACCCTCACAAAATTGGGCTAGGACTACAAAGTACATCAAGTCTCCATGGGGCGAAGCAAACAAAAGCAGCCTCGATGATGCAAAGTCGAGGAGTTTCAAACAAATATAAGGGGCACAATACAGACCCCAGCTGCAAGAAAAAAACAGAGTGAAAAGACGCGGGAAAAACCCGCCAACAAAGAAGAGAAGAGAGAGAGAAAAGAAGCGAAAAAACCCGCCAACAAAAAATGGGGCAATGCCGAGGTTCACCAAAAGCACCGGCACCCCCAATCCAAAAGAAATGAATGAATCCCGACAAATAGGGAAGCAGCAGTCGCAACTCCTCGACGGAGACAGAACGTAACGCACTCGGAGGTCGAATTATTCGAAACCTTCGCCCTTGCAAACTCGAGAGACAAAAGAATCGAGCCTGCTAGGTTGAAAACCCCATGGGGCGATCTAGGCAAAAGTTAGGGCAAAAGAGAGGCACGACTGAAAATCCCGAGGCGGGCGGTCGTGGCAAAAGGAGAGTTCATCCTCTTTAGGTTGAGAGGTACAGCCCCGAGGCGGGTGACCGTAGCAAAAGGAGAGTAAAATGAGAGATAAACAAAATAGTCCTCTGGGCCTTCGCACACTGCGCGGACCAGGGATCCCCAAGGGAAATGGCCAGGTTATCTACTCCAACACGATCCCCGATCGGCTCTCCTACCGAACTCAACCGTCCAAGGCGGATTCTTCTTCAAGCACAGCGGGCGACCAAGCACGCAATCCAAACAGTTCAAGACAGCCAACACCAACCGAAGGGCGGAAGAGAAGGGGGTACATCTCACTGCAGACGTGAACCCGTGTATCCTTTTAGCCTAGGGCAACGTGCTCCCCAAGCTTTCTCTTTTTCCTTTGTCATTCACATAACTCTAACGGGTCACGGCCACCCTTCAATCGGCTACCGCAAAGCCAAAATCCTAGACATTTCTTTCCGGGAGTCTAGTCATAACACTCTGGAAATGACTAGACCGAGGTCTGACCAAATTTGAACCAAATTCCGCATGCTGGTTACAAATGCAGCCGCCCTACGGTACCCTAATGAGAAGGGTCCTAAGTTCACGGGCGCGTCGAACAACCGATAGAGCCACTTGGGTACCTTTGAGAACGTCTCGATATGCCCATGTAAGGCCAACAGGAGCCCCGGAGGCCTTGCATCGAGGCCTCTGAAAGCGGGATCCCATTCGCATCGCTAAAACAAAAACTCTTTGCGGGTCGCTCAGGCAACCCGAAACTGAAGAGCGTGTGTCTCAAAGACATCTTTTTATCCGCACTTACACGTTGTTAATAACCCCCATGACTTACTAATGATGTTAGGATCACACTTACAACAAACGCGGGAACTACGGCAAACTCTGATTCCTGACTCTTCGGGATACGTAGGCCCTCTACCCCAGAGTCCGAGTCCCTCATCGCACGACCGGGCATCCCTAGCGAACTACAATCGCCATTGCGACAGAGCTGACATCCGGCAAAGTAACGACTAACCGCCCCAGCAGCAAAGCCGGCTTTCGGCAGATCAAACACACCGCCACCCCAAGGGCAAAGTATCGACGAAGCAATTTTATCGCAGCAGCAACGCCAATCTACAGCAGATCAACACCTTTGGGACAGCATCAGCCCAGTACACTTGGCGCGCAACACTGTCCACATGGCTAACGAAGAGTTATGCTCTTCTCTGCAGATACGCATGGAATCCCAAGAGGCATCTCCTTCTTGACGAACACGCGTTTGGCTTATGCGGCAGATCAGGGCACCGAACCAAATGAGGGGCAGGATAAGGAACCCTTTTGATCCTGACTCAAGGAAACGACAAATGACAAGCTCGACTTGGAACGGGACAATCTGCCTCTGCCGACATCCCCAACGAACCGCTTAGCATCCTTTCCCACCCTTACTTCCCCTCGCTCTCTCCATTTTACTGCTTTTCTCGGGCTTCGGCCTAGTGACTTTACTGCCTTCCGGACTTCGCGTCCACGGACTTCGCGTCCATTTTACTGCTTTCCTCGGGCTTCGACCTAGTCACTTTATCGCTTTCCGGACTTCGCGTCCACGAACTTCGCGTCCATTTTACTGCTTTCCTCGGGCTTCGGCCTAGTGACTTTACTGCTTTCCGGACTTCGCGTCCACGGACTTCGCGTCCATTTTACTGCTTTCCTCGGGCTTCGACCTAGTGACTTTATCGCTTTCTGGACTTCGCGTCCACGGACTTCGCGTTCATTTTACTGCTTTTCTCGGGCTTCGGCCTAGTGACTTTATCGCTTTCCGGACTTCGCGTCCATTTTACCGCTTTCCTCGGGCTTCGGCCTAGTGACTTTATCGCTTTCCGGACTTCGCGTCCATTTTACTGCTTTCCTCGGGCTTCGGCCTAATTACTTTACTGCTTTCCGGACTTTGCGTCCATTTTACTGCTTTCCTCGGGCTTCGGCCTAGTGACCTTACTGCTTTCCGGACTTCGCGTCCACGGACTTCGCGTCCATTTTACTGCTTTTCTCGGGCTTCGGCCTAGTGACTTTATCGCTTTCCGGACTTCGCGTCCATTTTACCGCTTTCCTCGGGCTTCGGCCTAGTGACTTTATCGCTTTCCGGACTTCGCGTCCATTTTACCGATTTCCTCGGGCTTCGGCCTAGTGACTTTACTGCTTTCCGGACTTTGCGTCCATTTTACTGCTTTCCTCGGGTTTCGGCCTAGTGACCTTACTGCTTTCCGGACTTCGCGTCCACGGACTTCGCGTCCATTTTACTTCTTTCCTCGGGCTTCGGCCTAGTGACTTTATCGCTTTCCGGACTTCGCGTCCATTTTACCGCTTTCCTCGGGCTTCGGCCTAGTGACTTTATCGCTTTCCGGACTTCGCGTCCACGGACTTCGCGTCCACGGACTTCGCGTCCATTTTACTGCTTTCCTCGGGCTTCGGCCTAGTGACTTTACTGCTTTCCGGACTTCGCGTCCACGGACTTCGCGTCCATTTTACTGCTTTCCTCGGGCTTCGGCCTAGTGACTTTACTGCTTTCCGGACTTCGCGGCCACGGACTTCGCGTCCATTTTACTGCTTTCCTCGGGCTTCGGCCTAGTGACTTTATCGCTTTCCGGACTTCGCGTCCACGGACTTCGCGTCCATTTTACTGCTTTCCTCGGGCTTCGGCCTAGTGACTTTACTGCTTTCCGGACTTCGCGTCCACGGACTTCGCGTCCATTTTACTGCTTCCCTCGGGCTTCGGCCTAGTGACTTTACTGCTTTCCGGACTTCGCGTCCATTTTACTGCTTCCTAATCAGGTGGTTACCCTATGACAGATCCGGGCACCTTCGCACATCCTCCCTAAGTATCCAACACGAGGGAGCAAGCTATCACAGAGAGCGATAACAGAAGCGGTCGCCGGGACCAAAAAGGGTGCCTCTCATGGTCTTTGGCTACATCCTCTAACCGAGCATGCAACCAAAGAGGGGCAAGCTGTCAGCACCCCATTTTGGCCCACCGGCTTCCCGCACAAGGATTCCCGACTGAAGCTCGGGACACTATTCATCGCCCGGCAATCGAAGGCAAATAGGCGGGCACGGGGTCATGAACAATAAAGAAAAACACGGTCCACTGAGAAAGGCGGAAGAAAGCAGTCAGAAGAACAGACGAGCGTGGAATCCCAAAAACAACGGAGCTGGCACTCTAGCACTGTGGCACTATTCATCACTAAGTCACCGAAGCACCGAAAGGTGCCCAATATGGGGCTCCAAAAATCCCTCCCAGTGCCAAAATGACTAATGACACGTCCGGGCGCATTTCCGGGACATCCTGCTTAAGCCGGGACACCCCGATCCCCCACGGACGCCTTTTCTGACAGAGCTCTTGGGGTTCGCTCCACTGACAAGCAAACGGCCCCTCAAAACGGGTCTACAGGCGCCCAGGGACCACCAGGGCCGGGGAACAAGTTTCAGACAACCTTCCGGAACTCGGCTCGATCTCCCGAAGTACGCTTCAGTGATCACGAACGCCTCCCGGTGAACCTTCGGGTATTTCCACGGAAAGCAGAGACCACAACGATCTCTGAGTACCTCACGATAACCTCCAAGCACCTCAAGGCATTCAGGGCACACTGAGAAAATCCCGGTCGAAGTCCCTAGGCCTTTCCGGGCCAACGGTGCCCAACCGAGGACAACGGGCCAACGATCCCCCGCGGGGCAAAAGGATCGTCAAAACAAATGCAAGGATGCACAAAGGTCAATCGGGGGGTCGAGGGGCGCTAAATTCCACTCCGAACGTCCAAACGGGGCGAAACCGACTCCCGAGGCGCCGAGTCGCCCGAACGTTCGTCCACACGACGCATGGCGATATTGGGCTCATTCAAATTCTCGTAGTTCAAGCATTCCAAATCTTCAAATTAATTGGACATCGGAGGTCGGATGCAAGCTCAATCGGGTCTTAAGCATTTTCCGGCTTTCTTCCTAATCAAGTGGGACCCTTGAGCTAGCCGAGCCGAGCCGAGCCGAGCCGAGCCGAGCCGAGCCGCGAGCCATGGCTCTCCTCTAAAGACAAGCCAAATGAGCCTCCACCACACATTTTCAAAATATCTTCTTACACCCATCACTTCCCTTCTCCCATCCATCACCTCCCATCCACTTTCCCCTAACTTCCCCTACACTCAACATGACAACTTCCCCACCCTAATCTTCCCTCCAAAATTCGGATCCCCTAAGCACCACTTAATTGCACTTAACTCCACTTAATCTTGTCATTTAGTCTTCCTTTATAAGCCCATTGCATCATTAACTTAAACACAACTCATCTTGCACTCCCTCTCTAGCATTTCTCACTCAAACAAATGCTCTCAACCTCCCAAGAACTTCAGCAAAAATCGCAGCAAGCAAGAACCACCCAAAAACCAAGCAAAACACTCAAGACTTAAGTCGGAATCCATCCCGACTTAAATCCAAACTTCACCAAACTTCATATCCTACATGTTTTCGACCCCCTCTATCCATTTCCGAGCTTAGATTTCAAGTTTGAAGCCTCTAAGTTAGAGAATCAGCTCAGTACAGAACCGAGCACAGTTTTGGCCCCGCCGGGTCAAAACTTCCAACCCTGTTTTCTCACCTTCTCGAGTCGGTCTGAACTTTCAAAACCCATCAAACACCTCTGGGGGTTCGTTAGGAGTCGGGAGCCACCGACCTTGCTCAAAACTTCCATCGGAATCCACCGTTATGAATTCCGACCCGAAAACTGCTCAGTCGGGCCGGCGTTTCTGACTGTCTGTTCGGTTTTCTTGCAGATCGGGTCGATCCGTGACCCTTTTCGATGAACGACCACTTCTACCACCTCCAGGGGTCAGTTAGGAGTCAGGAGACGTTGGCCTTGCTCAACAATTCCATCGGAATCCATCGTTATGAATTCCGACCCGAAAACTGCCCAGTCGGGCCAGTTTCCAGACGTGCTCTGTTTTGGGTATTTTTGCAGGACTGTACGGGTCGACCCGACAACTCTGGGAACAAACGACCACCACGGTCACCTAGAGGAGTCCCTTGGCTATCCAAGGCCGCCGACCTTGCCTCAAAATTCCATCGGGAACCTCCGTGGCGACGTCCGACCCGACTTGTGCCAGTCGGGTCTGTCCACCCTTCCATTCAGGTCTGTTTGGTGCCATTCGGGTCTGTTCAACGGAAAACAGCCCAAACCCGACCCATCAACGGTCCAACCCGACTTTTGAAGGTACCATCCCGCATCTCGGGACTAGGTATGACCATTCCCGACTTAGAGGAGCTAGGACTTTTACATTATTGTTGTGTTTATGGAGTTTTGAGGGGTTTTAAGCATGATTTTAATTCCGAACTTTAATATTATGCAATTTCCTTATTACACCATGCATGTTTATCATCGTTTAACTTGCTAGCATGTCGGGAAATATTTAAATCGAAGTCGAGGAAACTATCCCGACCCGGAAAAGCCGAGATCATTCGGGTTAACCTCTCCATGAGGTAACCTAGAGCTTTCTTGACCTTTTTGGGTCAAGACCGGATTCCTTTGCCCCGATTTAAATTGTTTCCTGAGTTTTATCGTTTTTCTCACATCCATGAAGTCGGTATTGTTTTATCGATTCCTTTAATAATATGTTTGTGCATGTTTGCATGTTTGAATGTGTTATTTAAATCATGATAATACCGACTTTCGTTTAATCGTGTTATTTAACATGTTTGATGTTTGAGCATGCGAGAAACGATTCAAAACAAGACGGGGAAAACTCGTGAAACCAAATACAAGCCATGAGACCTCTCGGCTTTATCCAAGGAGAATAGGCCGAGAGTCTCATGGAGTTATTCGGGTTCCATGAGGCTTCCTCTTCCCGTTTTAAATCCGTTCTCGGATTTCGTGTAATTTGCAAGTTCAATTACATCGAGAATTTCACATGAAATGTCTTTCCAAACCAAAATATGCATGGATTCGCAATTCGGAGACCCTTTCGGGCCTATTAGGACCAAAGGGTGTTTCGGCCATCGTTGGCCAAATCTTCCTCGGTCTTTCTTGACCCGTCTTGGTCGCCGAGTCACGAATCGTTTTTACAATTAATGCATTCGGCACAACCCTTAAGCATTAATTCCACAAACGGGTTAATCGGGACGCTCACATGATTAAACCCACTTCACACTGATAAGGTTTACACGAATTGGCCATTAACTGATAACTCGCGTCGATGAGTTGTCAAATGACGTTGGTGCCCGTTTCAAACTTATCAATTTCAAAATCCGAAACGCTTGGTCCGATGTAGCATGGATGTCTGAAAAGGGTTTCTGTGTCTCAACTTGAATGTTTACCTGATTCCAGGTAGCTCAGGTCAGGATACAGAAGATCTTTCTAGATCACTTCCGGGCAGATCGACCGGTTCTTTGGCTTTTTCGGGGTTCTTGCACAACCCTGGACGACCCAGGGAATTGGTCGACACCGGCTACAGGCCGAGGTGGCCCGCACTGCGATGTTTCCCCTTTTTTGAAAATAATTTTCAAATAAAAGGCAAAATCGTCTTTTCACAATTCAGCGACACTCTTAGGGTTAGCATGACAGAAACACTACAGTATGGGACAAGAACGGGCTACCTGTTCAGGTGCAGGTTCATCTGCATAGCCCTTTCTTATCTAACTGATGAGTTTCTGTCATCCTAACATAGACTCGGGAACTAGAACGGTTATCTCTGTCAGAAAACATGCAAAATACTGATTAACCTTTCACTCGAGTTAACCAAACACTAGACAATGGTTAGGAGGAATTCTAGATTCCAAATCTAGAGTGGAAACATGAGTTTGGCTAATTCAGTGGAAATTCAGTGTCACAATACAGAACAACTGTAAAAGCAATCCACACACATGAGATTTGACTCTCTTTGTCAAGTTCTCAAAACAAACGAATGCTAAAATATTGGCACGTGCTTGTTTGTCTAGGGTAGGATTTGTATGCCAAAATACCCCGGATTAACAACTTGTTAAAACACGTACACTCGATAATAACAAACACCTTGTCTGTTATTTACATGTTACGTGTTATCTTTCCGCACCTGTTTGCCATGCGGGTCGAGCCTGATCCCTAGGCCGAATAATATTAGGGTTCAACGCCCTAATCATCGAGCACAGGGTTCAACGCCCTAATCAACACTCACAGGGTCCAACGCCCTATTCAGTGAGAGCGTCCATTGAATTTCAGTTCTTCGGTCTTTTTCCCTAAACTCACGGCGAGTTAGAGTGGAATAATAACCGAACGCGAAACGGCTGGAATTCGACCCTTTTTGTAATTTGTATTTATTGTTTTCGAGAGCATTGTAAGGACTTTTATTTTGTACATTTGTTCTGTAAGAATTCCAGTCGGTGAGCGAACGGTCTGAGAGTCGAATTAATCGAATCGGTCTAATGCTTGCCCAGACACAAGTAAATCCAAGATCTCGCGGTTTTGGTTCACGCAGGGATTCAACCTCCATGGTTCGATGAACTGTAACGCAAGATTGTGAACCAACTCCCCGACATACGGGTTTACTTCTCTCTCGGCTTCTCAACCGACATCGTTTAATTCACCGAATCTTCGGTGTCAAAACGTGCGAGCCGAGTGCAGCTTAATTCATGCGGTAAATCATAAAACATGCAAGCCTAGCAAACCATAGTACCGAAAGGGCGTGCGGGATATAGGCCCGCACGTAACATGAACCCACGAACACGGATTTTCCGGTTCCACACAGATCATTGCCTTAGCATTTAGGTGTACCCCGTACCCCTAGACCCGGGCGACTCAACGGCCCTCGACCTACGGGTCGTAAACAGTAAGTGGCGACTCCTTCTCACGCGTGTCCGTCGCGCATCCCCACGGGAAGGTGGACATTCCCAAGCCGCGCGATCCAAAAGCGCGCATGCGTGCCCCGACGAGATCAAATTCGGGTACGCACACCGGGTCAGCTATCCCGTGAGAGATTACTTTCCTGCACCACAAGTTCGCCGAGCCACCTCGCTCGTGCCTCCTGCAACCTTGTCGGGTCTGCTAACCCGTGCGAGCTTACTTTCCTGCGCCGCAAGTTCGACGAGCCACCTCCCTCGTGCCTCTTGCAACCTTGCCGGGTCTGCTAATCCGTGCGAGTTTACTTTCTTGCACGGCAAGTTCTTCGAACTACCTCGTTCGTGCCTCTTGCAAACATGCCGGGTCTGCTAACCCGTGCGAGTTTACTTTTCTGCACCACAAGTTCTCCGAACCACCTCGCTCGTGCCTCCTGCAACCTTGCTGGGTCTGCTAGCCCGTGCGAGTATACTTTCTTGAACCGCCAGTTCGCCGAGCGACCTCACTCGTGCCACTTGCAACCCTGCCGGGTCTGCTAGCCCGTGCGAGCTTACTTTCTTGCACCGCAAGTTCGCCGAGCCACCTCGCTCTTGCCTCTTGCAACCTTGCCGGGTCTGCTAGCCCGTCCGAGTTTACTATCCTGCACCACAATTCACTGAGCCACCTGCCCCGTGCCTCTTGCAACCTTGCTGGGTCTGCTAACCCGTGCGAGTTTAATTTCTTGCACCGCAAGTTCGCCGAGCAACCTCGCTCGTGCCTCCTGCAACCTTGCGGGGACCACTAACCCGTGCGAGTTTAATTCGTGCATCGCAAGTTCGCCGGGCAACCTCGCTCGTGCCTCTTGCAACCTTGCCGGGTCTGCTAACCTGTGCGAGCTTACTTTCCTGCGTCGCAAGTTTGCCGGGACACTTCCCTCGTGCCTCTTGTAACCTTGTTGGGTCTGCTAATCCGTGCGAGTTTACTTTCTTGCATCGCAAGTTCTCCGAACTACCTTGTTCGTGCCACGTGCAAACTTGCTGGGTCTGCGAACCCGTGCGAGTTTACTTTCCTGCACTGCAAGTTGGCCGAACAACCTCACTCGTGCCTCCAGCAAGCTTGCTGGGTCTGCTGACCCGTGCGAGCTTACTTTCTTGCACCGCAAGTTCGCCGAGCCACCTCGCTCGTGCCTCTTGCAACCTTGCCCGGTCTGCTAACCTATGCGAGCTTAATTTCTTGCACCGCCAGTTCGCCTAGCCACCTCGCTCGTGCCTCTTGCAACCTTGTTGGGTCTGCTAGCCCGTCCGAGTTTACTTTCCTGCACCGCATGTTCGCCGAGCCACCCCGCTCGTGCATCTTTCAACCCTGCCGGTTCTGCTTGCCCGTGCGAGTTTACTTTCCTGCACCGCAATTCGCAGTGCCACCTCACTCGTGCCTCTTGCAACCTTGCCCGGTCTGCTAACCTGTGCGCGCTTACTTTCTTACTCCGCAAGTTCGCCGGCCACCCTCGCTTGTGCCTCCTGCAACTTTGCCAGGTCTGCTAATCCGTGTGAGTTTACTCTCTTGCACCGCAAGTTCGCCTAAGCTCCTCGCTCGTGCCCCATGAAAACTTGCCAGGTCCTCTAATTCGTGCGAGTTTACTTTCCAGCACCGCAAGTTAGCAGAACCACCTCGCTCGTGCCCATCGCAACCTTGCCGGGTTTGCTAACCCGTGCGAGTTTACTTTCTTGCACCGCAAGTTCATTGAGCCACGTCGCTCGTGCCCCTTGTAACCTTACCGGGTCTGCTAACTCGTGCGAGCTTACTTTCCTGTACCGCAAATTCGCCGAGCCACCTCGCTCGTGCCTCATGCAACCTTGCCCGGTGTGCTAACTCGTGCGAGCGCACTTTCCTGCACCGCATGTTCGCCGAGCCACCTCGCTCGTGCCTCTTGCAACCTTGCCGGGTCTGCTAACCCGTGCGAGTTTACTTTCTTCCACTGCAAGTTCGCCGAGCCACCTCGCTCGTGCCTCATGCAACCTTGCCAGGTCTGCTAATCCATGTGAGTTTACTTTCTTGCACCGCAATTTCGCCAAGTCACCTCGCTCGTGCCCCATGCAACCTTGCCCAGTCTGCTAACTCGTGCGAGTTTACTTTCCTGCATCGCAAGTTCGCCGGGCCACCTCGCCCTTGCCCCTTTCAACCTTGCTGATTCTGCAAATCAGTGCGAGTAGACTTTCCTGCACCGCAAGTTCGCCGGGCCACCTTGCTCTCGCCTCTTGCAACCTTGCCGGGTCAACTATCCCGTGAGAGATTACTTTCCTGCACCAGAAGTTCGCCGAGCCACCTCGCTCGTGCCTCTGGCAACCTTGCCGGGTATGCTAACCCATGCAAGCCTACTTTCCTGCGCCGCAAGTTCGCCGAGCCACCTCCCTCGTGCCTCTTGCAACCTTGCCGGGTCTGCCAATCCGTGCGAGTTTACTTTCGTGCACCGCAAGTTCTTCGAACTACCTCGTTCGTGCCTTTTGCAAACTTGTCGGGTCTGCTAACCCGTGCGTGTTAAATTTCCTACACCGCAAGTTCGCCGAACCACCTCGCTCGTGCCTCCTGCAACCTTGCTGGGTCTGCTAACCCGTGCGAGCTTACTTTCTTGCACCGCAAGTTCGCCGAGCCACCTCGCTCGTGCATCTTACAACCTTGCCGGGTATGCTGGCCAGTCCGAGTATACTTTCCTGCACCTCAATTCGCCGAGCCACCTCGATCGTGGCTCTTGCAACCTTGCTGGCTCTGCTAACCGGTGAGAGTTTAATTTCTTGCACCGCAAGTTCGCCAGGCAATCTCACTCGTGCCTCCTGCAACCTTGAGGGGTCTGCTAACCCGTGCGAGTTTACTTTCTTCCACTGCAAGTTCGCCGAGCCACCTCGCTCGTGCCTCCTGCAACCTTGCCGGGTCCGCTAACCCGTGCGAGTTTACTCTCGTGCACCGCAAGTTCGCCGAGCCACCTCGCTCGTGCCTCATGCAACCTTGCCAGGTCTGCTAATCCATGTGAGTTTACTTTCTTGCACCGCAATTTTGCCAAGCCACCTAGCTTGTGCCCCAAGCAAACTTGCCAAGTCTGCTAACTCGTGCAAGTTTACTTTCCTGCACCGCAAGTTCGCCGAGCCACCTCGCTCTTGCCCCTTTCAACCTTGTTGATTCTGCAAATCAGTGCGAGTTGACTTTCCTGCACCGCAAGTTCGCCGGGCCCCCTTGCTCTCGCCTCTTGCAACCTTGCCGGGTCATCTATCCCGTGAGAGATTACTTTCCTGCACCACAAGTTCGCTGAGCCACCTCGCTCGTGCCTCTGGCAACCTTGCCGGGTATGCTAACCCATGCGAGCCTACTTTCCTGCGCCGAAAGTTCGCCAAGCCACCTCCCTCGTGCCTCTTGCAACCTTGCCGGGTCTGCCAATCCGTGCGAGTTTACTTTCGTGCACCGCAAGTTCTTCGAACTACCTCGTTCGTGCCTTTTGCAAACTTGTCGGGTATGCTAACCCGTGCGCGTTAAATTTCCTACACCGCAAGTTCGCCGAACGACCTCGCTCGTGCCTCCTGCAACCTTGCTGGGTCTGCTAACCCGTGCGAGTTTACTTTCTTCCACCGCATGTTCGCCGAGCCACCTCGCTCGTGCCCCTTTTAATCTTACCGGGTCTGTTAAGTCGTGCGAGCTTACTTTCTTGCACCGCAAGTTCGCCGAGCCACCTCGCTCTTGCCTCTTGCAACCTTGCCGGGTCTGCTAGCCCGTCCGAGTTTACTATCCTGCACCGCAATTCGCCGAACCACCTGGCCTGTGCCTCTTGCAACCTTGATGGGTCTGCTAACCCGTGCGAGTTTAATTTCTTGCACCGCAAGTTCGCCGAGCAACCTCGCTTGTGCCTCCTGCAACCTTGCGGGGTCTACTAACCCGTGCGAGTTTACTTTCTTACACCGCAAGTTCGCCGAGCGACCTCGCTCGTGCCTCTTGCAACCTTGCAGACCTCCGCAAGTTCGCCTACCCACCTCGTTCGTGCCTCTTTCAACCATGCCGGGTCTGGTAACCCGTGCGAGTTTACTTTCCTGCACCGCAGGTTCAAGAACCATCTCGTTCGTGCCTCTTGGAACCCTATCGGGTCTGCTAACCCATGCGAGATTACTTTCCAGCACCGCAAGTTCGGCGAGCCACCTCGCTCGTGCCTCATGGAACCTCGCTGTGTCTGCTAAGCTGTGCGAGGTTGCATTCTGGCACCACAAGTTCGCCGAGCCACTTCCCTCGTGCCTTTTGCAACCTTGCTCGGTCTGCTAACTTGTGCGAGCTTACTTTCTTGCACCGCAAGTTCGCCGAGCCACCTCGCTCGTGCCTCTTGCAACCTTGCCGGGTCCGCTAGCCCGTCCGAGTTTACTTTCCTGCTTCGCAATTCGCCGAGCCACCTCGCTCGTGCCTCTTGCAACCTTGCTGGCTCGGCTAACCGATGCGAGTTTAATTTCTTGTACCGCAAGTTCGTCGGGCAACCTCGCTCGTGCCTCCTGCAACCTTGCGGGGTCTGCTAACCCGTGCGAGTTTACTTTCGTGTACCGCAAGTTCGCCGAGCCACCTCGCTCGATCCTCTTGCAAACTTGCCGGGTCTGCTAACCCGTTCGACCTAACTTTCTTGCACCGCATGTTCGCCGAGCCACCTCGCTCGTGCCTCTTGCAACCTTGCCGGGTCTGCTAACCCGTTCGAGCTAACCTTCCTGCACCGCAGGTTCGCCGAGCCACCTCGCTCGTGCCTCTTGGAACCTTGCCGGGTTTGCTAATCCGTGCGAGGTAGCTTTCTTGCACCGCAAGTTCGCCGAGCCACCTCGCTCGTGCCTCTTGCAACCTTGCCCAGTCTGCTAACCTGTGCGAGCTTACATTCTTGCACCGCAAGTTCGACGAGCCACCTCGCTCCTGCCTGTTGCAACCTTGGCGGGTCTGCTAACAGATGCGAGTTTAATTTCTTGCGCCGCAAGTTTCGCCAGGCAACCTCGCTCGTGCCTCCTGCAACGTTTCGGGGTCTGCTAACTTGTGCGAGTTTACCCTATTCCACCCCAAGTTCGCCGAGCCACCTCGCTGGTTCCTCTTGCAACCATGCCAGGTCTGCTAATCCGTGTGAGTTTACTCTCTTGCACCGCAAGTTCGCCTAAGCACCTCGCTCGTGCCCCATGAAAACTTGCCAGGTCAGCTAATTCGTGCGAGTTTACTTTCCAGCACCGCAAGTTAGCCAAACCACCTCGCTCGTGCCCATCGAAACCTTGCCGGGTTTGCTAACCCGTGCAAGTTTACTTTCTTGCACCGCAAGTTCATTGAGCCACCTCGCTCGTGCCCCTCGCAACCTTGCCGAGTCTGCAAATCCGTGCGAGTTTACTTTCCTGCACCGCAAGATTGCCGAGCCACCTCGCTCGTGCCTCTTGCAACCTTGCCGGGTCAGCTATCCCGTGAGAGATTACTTTCCTGCACCACAAGTTCGCCGAGCCACCTCGCTCGTGCCTCCTGCAACCTTGTCGGGTTTACTAACCCGTGCGAGTTTACTTTCTTGCGCGGCAAGTTCTTCGAACTACCTCGTTCGTGCCTCTTGCAAACTTGCCGGGTCTGCTAACCCGTGCGAGTTTACTTTCCTGCACCACAAGTTCTCCGAACCACCTCGCTCGTGCCTCCTGCAACCTTGCTTGGTCTGCTAGCCCGTGCGAGTATACTTTCTTGAACCGCAAGTTCGCAGAGCGACCTCACTCGTGCCACTTGCAACCCTGCCGGGTCTGCTAGCCCATGCGAGTTTACTTTCCTGCACCGCAAGTTCGCCGAGCCACCTCATTCGTGCCTCATGCAACCTTGCCCGGTCTGCTAACTCGTGCGAGCGTACTTTCCTGCACCGCATGTTCGCCGAGCCACCTCGCTCGTGCCTCTTGCAACCCTGCCGGGTCTGCGAGCCCGTGCGAGTTTACTTTCTTGCACCGCAATTCGCCAACCACCTCGTTCGTGCCTCTTGCAACCTTGCTGGGTCTGCTAACCCGTGCGAGTTTAATTTCTTGCACCGCACGTTCGCCGAGCAACCTCGCCTGTGCCTCCTGCTACCTTGCGGGGTCTGCTAACCCGTGCGAGTTTACTTTCTTGCACCGCAAGTTCATTGAGCCACCTCGCTCGTGCCCCTTGCAACCTTGCCGGGTCTGCTAACCCGTGCGAGCTTACTTTCCTGCACCGCAAGTTCGCCGAGCCACCTCGCTCGTGCCTCATGCAACCGTGCCCGGTCTGCTAACTCGTGCGAGCGTACTTTCCTGCACCGCATGTTCACCGAGCCACCTCGCTCGTGCCTCTTGCAACCCTGCCGGGTCTACTAACCCGTGCGAGTTTACTTTCCTGCACCGCAATTCGCCAACCATCTCGTTCGTGCCTCTTGCAACCTGGCTGGGTCTGCTAACCCGTGCGAGTTTAATTTCTTTCACCGCATGTTCGCCGAGCAACCTCGCTCGTGCCTCCTGCAACCTTGCGGGGTCTGCTAACCCGTGCGAGTTTACTTTCGTGCACCGCAAGTTCGCCGAGCCACCTCGCTCGTGCCTCTTGCAACCTTGCCGGGTTTGCTAACCCGTTCGAGAAAACTCTCTTGCACAGCGAGTTCGCCGAGCCACCTCGGTCGTGCCTCTTGCAACCTTGCCGGGTCTGCTAACCCGTTCCAGCTAACTTTCCTGCACCGCAGGTTCGGCGAGCCACCTCGCTCGTGCCTCTCGGAACCTTGCCGGGTTTGCTAATCCGTGCGAGGTGGCTTTCTTGCTCCGTAAGTTCGCCGAGCCACTTCGCTCGTGCCTCTTGCAACCTTGCCCGGTCTGCTAACCTGTGCGAGCTTACTTTCTTGCACCGCAAGTTCGCCGAGCCAACTCGCTCCTGCATCTTACAACCTTGCCGGGTCTGCTAGCCCGTCTGAGTATACTTTCCTGCACCGCAATTCGCCGAGCCACCTCGCTCGTGGCTCTTGCAACCTTGCTGGCTCTGCTAACCGGTGAGAGTTTAATTTCTTGCATCGCAAGTTCGCCGGGCAACCTCACTCGTGCCTCTTGCAACCTTGAGGGGTCTGCTAACCAGTGCGAGTTTACTTTCTTGCACCGCAAGTTCGCCGAGCCACCTCGCTCGTGCCTCCTGCAACCTTGCCGGGTCTGCTAACCCGTTCGAGCTAACCTTCCTGCACCGCAGGTTCGCCGAGCCACCTCGCTCGTGCCTCTTGGAACCTTGCCGGGTTTGCTAATCCGTGCGAGGTAGCTTTCTTGCACCGCAAGTTCGCCGAGCCACCTCGCTCGCGCCTCTTGCAACCTTGCCCAGTCTGCTAACCTGTGCGAGCTTACATTCTTGCACCGCAAGTTCGACGAGCCACCTCGCTCCTGCCTGTTGCAACCTTGGCGGGTCTGCTAACAGATGCGAGTTGAATTTCTTGCGCCGCAAGTTTCGCCAGGCAACCTCGCTCGTGCCTCCTGCAACGTTTCGGGGTCTGCTAACTTGTGCGAGTTTACCCTATTCCACCCCAAGTTCGCCGAGCCACCTCGCTTGTTCCTCTTGCAACCATGCCAGGTCTGCTAATCCGTGTGAGTTTACTCTCTTGCACCGCAAGTTCGCCTAAGCACCTCGCTCGTGCCCCATGAAAACTTGCCAGGTCAGCTAATTCGTGCGAGTTTACTTTCCAGCACCGCAAGTTAGCCAAACCACCTCGCTCGTGCCCATCGAAACCTTGCCGGGTTTGCTAACCCGTGCAAGTTTACTTTCTTGCACCGCAAGTTCATTGAGCCACCTCCCTCGTGCCTCTTGCAACCTTGCCGGGTCTGCTAATCCGTGCGAGTTTACTTTCTTGCACGGCAAGTTCTTCGAACTACCTCGTTCGTGCCTCTTGCAAACATGCCGGGTCTGCTAACCCGTGCGAGTTTACTTTTCTGCACCACAAGTTCTCCGAACCACCTCGCTCGTGCCTCCTGCAACCTTGCTGGGTCTGCTAGCCCGTGCGAGTATACTTTCTTGAACCGCCAGTTCGCCGAGCGACCTCACTCGTGCCACTTGCAACCCTGCCGGGTCTGCTAGCCCGTGCGAGCTTACTTTCTTGCACCGCAAGTTCGCCGAGCCACCTCGCTCTTGCCTCTTGCAACCTTGCGGGTCTGCTAGCCCGTCCGAGTTTACTATCCTGCACCACAATTCACTGAGCCACCTGCCCCGTGCCTCTTGCAACCTTGCTGGGTCTGCTAACCGTGCGAGTTTAATTTCTTGCACCGCAAGTTCGCCGAGCAACCTCGCTCGTGCCTCCTGCAACCTTGCGGGGACCACTAACCCGTGCGAGTTTAATTCGTGCATCGCAAGTTCGCCGGGCAACCTCGCTCGTGCCTCTTGCAACCTTGCCGGGTCTGCTAACCTGTGCGAGCTTACTTTCCTGCGTCGCAAGTTTGCCGGGACACTTCCCTCGTGCCTCTTGTAACCTTGTTGGGTCTGCTAATCCGTGCGAGTTTACTTTCTTGCATCGCAAGTTCTCCGAACTACCTTGTTCGTGCCACGTGCAAACTTGCTGGGTCTGCGAACCCGTGCGAGTTTACTTTCCTGCACTGCAAGTTGGCCGAACAACCTCACTCGTGCCTCCAGCAAGCTTGCTGGGTCTGCTGACCCGTGCGAGCTTACTTTCTTGCACCGCAAGTTCGCCGAGCCACCTCGCTCGTGCCTCTTGCAACCTTGCCCGGTCTGCTAACCTATGCGAGCTTAATTTCTTGCACCGCCAGTTCGCCTAGCCACCTCGCTCGTGCCTCTTGCAACCTTGTTGGGTCTGCTAGCCCGTCCGAGTTTACTTTCCTGCACCGCATGTTCGCCGAGCCACCCGCTCGTGCATCTTTCAACCCTGCCGGTTCTGCTTGCCCGTGCGAGTTTACTTTCCTGCACCGCAATTCGCAGTGCCACCTCACTCGTGCCTCTTGCAACCTTGCCCGGTCTGCTAACCTGTGCGCGCTTACTTTCTTACTCCGCAAGTTCGCCGGCCACCCTCGCTTGTGCCTCCTGCAACTTTGCCAGGTCTGCTAATCCGTGTGAGTTTACTCTCTTGCACCGCAAGTTCGCCTAAGCTCCTCGCTCGTGCCCCATGAAAACTTGCCAGGTCCTCTAATTCGTGCGAGTTTACTTTCCAGCACCGCAAGTTAGCAGAACCACCTCGCTCGTGCCCATCGCAACCTTGCCGGGTTTGCTAACCCGTGCGAGTTTACTTTCTTGCACCGCAAGTTCATTGAGCCACGTCGCTCGTGCCCCTTGTAACCTTACCGGGTCTGCTAACTCGTGCGAGCTTACTTTCCTGTACCGCAAATTCGCCGAGCCACCTCGCTCGTGCCTCATGCAACCTTGCCGGTGTGCTAACTCGTGCGAGCGCACTTTCCTGCACCGCATGTTCGCCGAGCCACCTCGCTCGTGCCTCTTGCAACCTTGCCGGGTCTGCTAACCCGTGCGAGTTTACTTTCTTCCACTGCAAGTTCGCCGAGCCACCTCGCTCGTGCCTCATGCAACCTTGCCAGGTCTGCTAATCCATGTGAGTTTACTTTCTTGCACCGCAATTTCGCCAAGTCACCTCGCTCGTGCCCCATGCAACCTTGCCCAGTCTGCTAACTCGTGCGAGTTTACTTTCCTGCATCGCAAGTTCGCCGGGCCACCTCGCCCTTGCCCCTTTCAACCTTGCTGATTCTGCAAATCAGTGCGAGTAGACTTTCCTGCACCGCAAGTTCGCCGGGCCACCTTGCTCTCGCCTCTTGCAACCTTGCCGGGTCAACTATCCCGTGAGAGATTACTTTCCTGCACCAGAAGTTCGCCGAGCCACCTCGCTCGTGCCTCTGGCAACCTTGCCGGGTATGCTAACCCATGCAAGCCTACTTTCCTGCGCCGCAAGTTCGCCGAGCCACCTCCCTCGTGCCTCTTGCAACCTTGCCGGGTCTGCCAATCCGTGCGAGTTTACTTTCGTGCCCGCAAGTTCTTCGAACTACCTCGTTCGTGCCTTTTGCAAACTTGTCGGGTCTGCTAACCCGTGCGTGTTAAATTTCCTACACCGCAAGTTCGCCGAACCACCTCGCTCGTGCCTCCTGCAACCTTGCTGGGTCTGCTAACCCGTGTGAGCTTACTTTCTTGCACCGCAAGTTCGCCGAGCCACCTCGCTCGTGCATCTTACAACCTTGCCGGGTATGCTGGCCAGTCCGAGTATACTTTCCTGCACCTCAATTCGCCGAGCCACCTCGATCGTGGCTCTTGCAACCTTGCTGGCTCTGCTAACCGGTGAGAGTTTAATTTCTTGCACCGCAAGTTCGCCAGGCAATCTCACTCGTGCCTCCTGCAACCTTGAGGGGTCTGCTAACCCGTGCGAGTTTACTTTCTTCCACTGCAAGTTCGCCGAGCCACCTCGCTCGTGCCTCCTGCAACCTTGCCGGGTCCGCTAACCCGTGCGAGTTTACTCTCGTGCACCGCAAGTTCGCCGAGCCACCTCGCTCGTGCCTCATGCAACCTTGCCAGGTCTGCTAATCCATGTGAGTTTACTTTCTTGCACCGCAATTTTGCCAAGCCACCTAGCTTGTGCCCCAAGCAAACTTGCCAAGTCTGCTAACTCGTGCAAGTTTACTTTCCTGCACCGCAAGTTCGCCGAGCCACCTCGCTCTTGCCCCTTTCAACCTTGTTGATTCTGCAAATCAGTGCGAGTTGACTTTCCTGCACCGCAAGTTCGCCGGGCCCCCTTGCTCTCGCCTCTTGCAACCTTGCCGGGTCATCTATCCCGTGAGAGATTACTTTCCTGCACCACAAGTTCGCTGAGCCACCTCGCTCGTGCCTCTGGCAACCTTGCCGGGTATGCTAACCCATGCGAGCCTACTTTCCTGCGCCGAAAGTTCGCCAAGCCACCTCCCTCGTGCCTCTTGCAACCTTGCCGGGTCTGCCAATCCGTGCGAGTTTACTTTCGTGCACCGCAAGTTCTTCGAACTACCTCGTTCGTGCCTTTTGCAAACTTGTCGGGTATGCTAACCCGTGCGCGTTAAATTTCCTACACCGCAAGTTCGCCGAACGACCTCGCTCGTGCCTCCTGCAACCTTGCTGGGTCTGCTAACCCGTGCGAGTTTACTTTCTTCCACCGCATGTTCGCCGAGCCACCTCGCTCGTGCCCCTTTTAATCTTACCGGGTCTGTTAAGTCGTGCGAGCTTACTTTCTTGCACCGCAAGTTCGCCGAGCCACCTCGCTCTTGCCTCTTGCAACCTTGCCGGGTCTGCTAGCCCGTCCGAGTTTACTATCCTGCACCGCAATTCGCCGAACCACCTGGCCTGTGCCTCTTGCAACCTTGATGGGTCTGCTAACCCGTGCGAGTTTAATTTCTTGCACCGCAAGTTCGCCGAGCAACCTCGCTTGTGCCTCCTGCAACCTTGCGGGGTCTACTAACCCGTGCGAGTTTACTTTCTTACACCGCAAGTTCGCCGAGCGACCTCGCTCGTGCCTCTTGCAACCTTGCAGACCTCCGCAAGTTCGCCTACCCACCTCGTTCGTGCCTCTTTCAACCATGCCGGGTCTGGTAACCCGTGCGAGTTTACTTTCCTGCACCGCAGGTTCAAGAACCATCTCGTTCGTGCCTCTTGGAACCCTATCGGGTCTGCTAACCCATGCGAGATTACTTTCCAGCACCGCAAGTTCGGCGAGCCACCTCGCTCGTGCCTCATGGAACCTCGCTGTGTCTGCTAAGCTGTGCGAGGTTGCATTCTGGCACCACAAGTTCGCCGAGCCACCTCCCTCGTGCCTTTTGCAACCTTGCTCGGTCTGCTAACTTGTGCGAGCTTACTTTCTTGCACCGCAAGTTCGCCGAGCCACCTCGCTCGTGCCTCTTGCAACCTTGCCGGGTCCGCTAGCCCGTCCGAGTTTACTTTCCTGCTTCGCAATTCGCCGAGCCACCTCGCTCGTGCCTCTTGCAACCTTGCTGGCTCGGCTAACCGATGCGAGTTTAATTTCTTGTACCGCAAGTTCGTCGGGCAACCTCGCTCGTGCCTCCTGCAACCTTGCGGGGTCTGCTAACCGTGCGAGTTTACTTTCGTGTACCGCAAGTTCGCCGAGCCACCTCGCTCGATCCTCTTGCAAACTTGCCGGGTCTGCTAACCCGTTCGACCTAACTTTCTTGCACCGCATGTTCGCCGAGCCACCTCGCTCGTGCCTCTTGCAACCTTGCCGGGTCTGCTAACCCGTTCGAGCTAACCTTCCTGCACCGCAGGTTCGCCGAGCCACCTCGCTCGTGCCTCTTGGAACCTTGCCGGGTTTGCTAATCCGTGCGAGGTAGCTTTCTTGCACCGCAAGTTCGCCGAGCCACCTCGCTCGTGCCTCTTGCAACCTTGCCCAGTCTGCTAACCTGTGCGAGCTTACATTCTTGCACCGCAAGTTCGACGAGCCACCTCGCTCCTGCCTGTTGCAACCTTGGCGGGTCTGCTAACAGATGCGAGTTTAATTTCTTGCGCCGCAAGTTTCACCAGGCAACCTCGCTCGTGCCTCCTGCAACGTTTCGGGGTCTGCTAACTTGTGCGAGTTTACCCTATTCCACCCCAAGTTCGCCGAGCCACCTCGCTGGTTCCTCTTGCAACCATGCCAGGTCTGCTAATCCGTGTGAGTTTACTCTCTTGCACCGCAAGTTCGCCTAAGCACCTCGCTCGTGCCCCATGAAAACTTGCCAGGTCAGCTAATTCGTGCGAGTTTACTTTCCAGCACCGCAAGTTAGCCAAACCACCTCGCTCGTGCCCATCGAAACCTTGCCGGGTTTGCTAACCCGTGCAAGTTTACTTTCTTGCACCGCAAGTTCATTGAGCCACCTCGCTCGTGCCCCTCGCAACCTTGCCGAGTCTGCAAATCCGTGCGAGTTTACTTTCCTGCACCGCAAGATTGCCGAGCCACCTCGCTCGTGCCTCTTGCAACCTTGCCGGGTCAGCTATCCCGTGAGAGATTACTTTCCTGCACCACAAGTTCGCCGAGCCACCTCGCTCGTGCCTCCTGCAACCTTGTCGGGTTTACTAACCCGTGCGAGTTTACTTTCTTGCGCGGCAAGTTCTTCGAACTACCTCGTTCGTGCCTCTTGCAAACTTGCCGGGTCTGCTAACCCGTGCGAGTTTACTTTCCTGCACCACAAGTTCTCCGAACCACCTCGCTCGTGCCTCCTGCAACCTTGCTTGGTCTGCTAGCCCGTGCGAGTATACTTTCTTGAACCGCAAGTTCGCAGAGCGACCTCACTCGTGCCACTTGCAACCCTGCCGGGTCTGCTAGCCCATGCGAGTTTACTTTCCTGCACCGCAAGTTCGCCGAGCCACCTCATTCGTGCCTCATGCAACCTTGCCCGGTCTGCTAACTCGTGCGAGCGTACTTTCCTGCACCGCATGTTCGCCGAGCCACCTCGCTCGTGCCTCTTGCAACCCTGCCGGGTCTGCGAGCCCGTGCGAGTTTACTTTCTTGCACCGCAATTCGCCAACCACCTCGTTCGTGCCTCTTGCAACCTTGCTGGGTCTGCTAACCCGTGCGAGTTTAATTTCTTGCACCGCACGTTCGCCGAGCAACCTCGCCTGTGCCTCCTGCTACCTTGCGGGGTCTGCTAACCCGTGCGAGTTTACTTTCTTGCACCGCAAGTTCATTGAGCCACCTCGCTCGTGCCCCTTGCAACCTTGCCGGGTCTGCTAACCCGTGCGAGCTTACTTTCCTGCACCGCAAGTTCGCCGAGCCACCTCGCTCGTGCCTCATGCAACCGTGCCCGGTCTGCTAACTCGTGCGAGCGTACTTTCCTGCACCGCATGTTCACCGAGCCACCTCGCTCGTGCCTCTTGCAACCCTGCCGGGTCTACTAACCCGTGCGAGTTTACTTTCCTGCACCGCAATTCGCCAACCATCTCGTTCGTGCCTCTTGCAACCTGGCTGGGTCTGCTAACCCGTGCGAGTTTAATTTCTTTCACCGCATGTTCGCCGAGCAACCTCGCTCGTGCCTCCTGCAACCTTGCGGGGTCTGCTAACCCGTGCGAGTTTACTTTCGTGCACCGCAAGTTCGCCGAGCCACCTCGCTCGTGCCTCTTGCAACCTTGCCGGGTCTGCTAACCCGTTCGAGAAAACTCTCTTGCACAGCGAGTTCGCCGAGCCACCTCGGTCGTGCCTCTTGCAACCTTGCCGGGTCTGCTAACCCGTTCCAGCTAACTTTCCTGCACCGCAGGTTCGGCGAGCCACCTCGCTCGTGCCTCTCGGAACCTTGCCGGGTTTGCTAATCCGTGCGAGGTGGCTTTCTTGCTCCGTAAGTTCGCCGAGCCACTTCGCTCGTGCCTCTTGCAACCTTGCCCGGTCTGCTAACCTGTGCGAGCTTACTTTCTTGCACCGCAAGTTCGCCGAGCCAACTCGCTCCTGCATCTTACAACCTTGCCGGGTCTGCTAGCCCGTCTGAGTATACTTTCCTGCACCGCAATTCGCCGAGCCACCTCGCTCGTGGCTCTTGCAACCTTGCTGGCTCTGCTAACCGGTGAGAGTTTAATTTCTTGCATCGCAAGTTCGCCGGGCAACCTCACTCGTGCCTCTTGCAACCTTGAGGGGTCTGCTAACCAGTGCGAGTTTACTTTCTTGCACCGCAAGTTCGCCGAGCCACCTCGCTCGTGCCTCCTGCAACCTTGCCGGGTCTGCTAACCCGTTCGAGCTAACCTTCCTGCACCGCAGGTTCGCCGAGCCACCTCGCTCGTGCCTCTTGGAACCTTGCCGGGTTTGCTAATCCGTGCGAGGTAGCTTTCTTGCACCGCAAGTTCGCCGAGCCACCTCGCTCGCGCCTCTTGCAACCTTGCCCAGTCTGCTAACCTGTGCGAGCTTACATTCTTGCACCGCAAGTTCGACGAGCCACCTCGCTCCTGCCTGTTGCAACCTTGGCGGGTCTGCTAACAGATGCGAGTTGAATTTCTTGCGCCGCAAGTTTCGCCAGGCAACCTCGCTCGTGCCTCCTGCAACGTTTCGGGGTCTGCTAACTTGTGCGAGTTTACCCTATTCCACCCCAAGTTCGCCGAGCCACCTCGCTTGTTCCTCTTGCAACCATGCCAGGTCTGCTAATCCGTGTGAGTTTACTCTCTTGCACCGCAAGTTCGCCTAAGCACCTCGCTCGTGCCCCATGAAAACTTGCCAGGTCAGCTAATTCGTGCGAGTTTACTTTCCAGCACCGCAAGTTAGCCAAACCACCTCGCTCGTGCCCATCGAAACCTTGCCGGGTTTGCTAACCCGTGCAAGTTTACTTTCTTGCACCGCAAGTTCATTGAGCCACCTCGCTCGTGCCCCTCGCAACCTTGCCGAGTCTGCAAATCCGTGCGAGTTTACTTTCCTGCACCGCAAGATTGCCGAGCCACCTCGCTCGTGTCTCTTGCAACCTTGCCGGGTCAGCTATCCCGTGAGAGATTACTTTCCTGCACCACAAGTTCGCCGAGCCACCTCGCTCGTGCCTCCTGCAACCTTGTCGGGTCTGCTAACCCGTGCGAGTTTACTTTCTTGCACGGCAAGTTCTTCGAACTACCTCGTTCGTGCCTCTTGCAAACTTGCCGGGTCTGCTAACCCGTGCGAGTTTACTTTCCTGCACCACAAGTTCTCCGAACCACCTCGCTCGTGCCTCCTGCAACCTTGCTTGGTCTGCTAGCCCGTGCGAGTATACTTTCTTGAACCGCAAGTTCGCCGAGCGACCTCACTCGTGCCACTTGCAACCCTGCCGGGTCTGCTAGCCCATGCGAGTTTACTTTCCTGCACCGCAAGTTCGCCGAGCCACCTCATTCGTGCCTCATGCAACCTTGCCCGGTCTGCTAACTCGTGCGAGCGTACTTTCCTGCACCGCATGTTCGCCGAGCCACCTCGCTCGTGCCTCTTGCAACCCTGCCGGGTCTGCGAGCCCGTGCGAGTTTACTTTCCTGCACCGCAATTCGCCAACCACCTCGTTCGTGCCTCTTGCAACCTTGCTGGGTCTGCTAACCCGTGCGAGTTTAATTTCTTGCACCGCACGTTCGCCGAGCAACCTCGCCTGTGCCTCCTGCTACCTTGCGGGGTCTGCTAACCCGTGCGAGTTTACTTTCTTGCACCGCAAGTTCATTGAGCCACCTCGCTCGTGCCCCTTGCAACCTTGCCGGGTCTGCTAACCCGTGCGAGCTTACTTTCCTGCTCCGCAAGTTTGCCGAGCCACCTCGCTCGTGCCACATGCAACCTTGCCCGGTCTGCTAACTCGTGCGAGCGTACTTTCCTGCACCGCATATTCGCCGAGTCACCTCACTCGTGCCTCTTGCAACCCTGCTGGGTCTGCTAATCCGTGCGAGTTCACTTTCTTGCACGGCAAGTTCTTCGAACTACCTCGCTCGTGCCCCAGGAAAACTTGCCAAGTCAGCTAACTCGTGCGAGTTTACTTTCCAGCAACGCAAGTTAGCCGAACCACCTCGCTCGTGCCCATCGCAACCTTGTCTGGTTTGCTAACCCGTGCAAGTTTACTTTCTTGCACCGCAAGTTCATTGAGCCACCTCGCTCGTGCCCCCTGCAACCTTGCCGGGTCTGCTAACCCGTGCGAGCTTACTTTCCTGCACCGCAAGTTCGCCGAGCCACCTCGCTCGTGCCTCATGCAACCGTGCCCGGTCTGCTAACTCGTGCGAGCGTACTTTCCTGCACCGCATGTTCACCGAGCCACCTCGCTCGTGCCTCTTGCAACCCTGCCGGGTCTACTAACCCGTGCGAGTTTACTTACTGCACCGCAATTCGCCAACCATCTCGTTCGTGCCTCTTGCAACCTTGCTGGGTCTGCTAACCCGTGCGAGTTTAATTTCTTTCACCGCATGTTCGCCGAGCAACCTCGCTCGTGCCTCCTGCAACCTTGCGGGGTCTGCTAACCCGTGCGAGTTTACTTTCGTGCACCGCAAGTTCGCCGAGCCACCTCGCTCGTGCCTCTTGCAACCTTGCCGGGTCTGCTAACCCGTTCGAGAAAACTCTCTTGCACAGCGAGTTCGCCGAGCCACTTCGGTCGTGCCTCTTGCAACCTTGCCGGGTCTGCTAACCCGTTCCAGCTAACTTTCCTGCACCGCAGGTTCGGCGAGCCACCTCGCTCGTGCCTCTCGGAACCTTGCCGGGTTTGCTAATCCGTGCGAGGTGGCTTTCTTGCTCCGCAAGTTCGCCGAGCCACTTCGCTCGTGCCTCTTGCAACCTTGCCCGGTCTGCTAACCTGTGCGAGCTTACTTTCTTGCACCGCAAGTTCGCCGAGCCAACTCGCTCCTGCATCTTACAACCTTGCCGGGTCTGCTAGCCCGTCCGAGTATACTTTCCTGCACCGCAATTCGCCGAGCCACCTCGCTCGTGGCTCTTGCAACCTTGCTGGCTCTGCTAACCGGTGAGAGTTTAATTTCTTGCATCGCAAGTTCGCCGGGCAACCTCACTCGTGCCTCTTGCAACCTTGAGTGGTCTGCTAACCAGTGCGAGTTTACTTTCTTGCACCGCAAGTTCGCCGAGCCACCTCGCTCGTGCCTCCTGCAACCTTGCCGGGTCTGCTAACCCGTGCGAGTTTACTCTCTTGCACCGCAAGTTCGCCGACCAACCCCGCTCGTTCCTCTTGCAACCTTGCCGGGTCTGCTAATCCGTGTGAGTTTACTTTCTTACACTGCAATTTCGCCTAGCCGCCTCGCTCGTGCCCCATGCAAACTTGCCAAGTCTGCTAACTCGTGCGAGTTTACTTTCCTGCACAACAAGTTTGCCGAGCCATCTCGTTCGTGCCTATTGCAACATTGCCGGGTTAGCTATCCCGTGAAAGATTACTTTCCTGCACCACAAGTTCGCCGAGCCACCTCGCTCGTGCCTCTTGCAACCTTGTCGGGTCTGCTAACCCGTGCGAGCTTACTTTCCTGCGCCGCAAGTTCGGCGAGCCACCTCCCTCGTGCCTCTTGCAACCTTGCCGGGTCCGCGAATCCGTGCGAGTTTACTTTCTTGCATGGCAAGTTCTTCGAACTACCTCGTTCGTACCTCTTGCAAACTTGCCGGCTCTGCTAACCCGTGCGAGTTTACTTTCCTGCACCACAAGTTCTCCGAACCACCTCGCTCGTGCCTCCTGCAACCTTGCTGGGTCTGCTAACCCGTGCGAGTATACTTTCTTGGACCGTAAGTTCTCTGAGCGACCTCGTTCCTGGCACTTGCAACCTTGCCGGGTCTGCTATCTCGTGCGAACTTACTTTCCTGCAACGCAAGTTCGCCGAGTCACCTCGTTCGTGCCTCATGCAACCTTGCCCGGTCTGCTAACTCGTGCGAGCGTACTTTCCTGCACTGCATGTTCGCCGAACCACCTCGTTCGTGCCTCTTGCAACCTTGCTGGGTCTGCTAACCCGTGCGAGTTTAATTTCTTGCACCGCATGTTCGCCGAGCAACCTCGCTCGTGCCTCCTGCAACCTTGCGGGGTCTGCTAACCCGTGCGAGTTTACTTTCGTGCACAGCAAGTTCGCCGAGCCACCTCGCTCGATCCTCTTGCAACCTTGCCGGGTCTGCTAACCCGTTCGACCTAACTTTCTTACACCGCATGTTCGCTGAGCAATCTCGCTCGTGCCTCTTGCAACCTTGCCGGGTGTGCTAACCCGTTCGAGCTAACCTTCCTGCACTGCAGGTTCGCCGAGCCACCTCGCTTGTGCCTCTTGGAACCTTGCCGGGTTTGCTATTCCGTGCGAGGTAGCTTTCTTGCACCGCAAGTTCGCCGAACCACCTCACTCGTGCCTCTTGCAACCTTGCCCGGTCTGCTAACCTGTGCGAGCTTACTTTCTTGCACCGCAAGTTCGCCGAGCCAACCCGCTCCTGCATTTTACAACCTTGTCGGGTCTGCTAGCCCGTCCGAGTATACTTTCCTACACCGCAATTCGCCGAGCCACCTCGCTCGTGGCTCCTGCAACCTCGCTTGCTCTGCTAATCGGTGAGAGTTTAATTTCTTGCAACGCAAGTTCGCCGGGCAACCTCGCTCGTGCCTCCTGCAACCTTGAGGGGTCTGCTAACCCGTGCGAGTTTACTTTCTTGCACCTCAAGTTCGCCGAGCCACCTCACTCGTGCCTCCTGCAACCTTGAGGGGTCTGCTAACCCGTGCGAGTTTACTCTCTTGCTCCGCAAGTTCGCCGAGCCACCTCGCTCGTGCCTCTTGCAACCTTGCCGGGTCTGCTAATCCGTGCGAGTTTACTTTCTTACACCGCAATTTCGCCTAGCCACCTCGCTCGTGCCCCTTGCAAGGTTGCCGGGTCTGCTAATCCGTGGGAGGTTACTTTCCTGCACTGCAAGTTCGCCGAACCACCTTGTTCGTGCCTCTCGCAACCTTGCAGGGTCAGCTATACCGTGAGAGATTACTTTCCTGCACCACAAGTTCACCGACCTACCTCGCTCATGCCTCTGGCAACCTTGCCGGGTATGCTAACCCGTGCAAGCTTACTTTCCTGCGCCGCAAGTTCGCCGAGCCTACTCCCTCGTGCCTCTTGCAACATTGCCGGGTCTGCTAATCCGTGCGAGTTTACTTTCGTGCATCGCAAGTTCATCGAACTACCTCGTTCGTGCCTCTTGCAAACTTGTCGGGTCTGCTTACCCGTGCGCGTTTAATTTCCTACACCGCAAGTTCGCCGAACCACCTCGCTCGTGCCTCCTGCAATGTTGCTGGGTCTGCTAACCCGTGCGAGTTTACTTTCTTCCACCGCAAGTTCGCCGAGCCACCTCGCTCGTGCCCATTTTAATCTTGCCGGGTCTGTTAGGTCGTGCGAGCTTACTTTCTTGAACCGCAAGTTCGCCGAGCCACCTCGCTCTTGCCTCTTGCAACCTTGCCGGGTCTGCTAGCCCGTCCGAGTTTACTATCCTGCACCGCAATTCACCGAGCCACCTGCCCCGTGCCTCTTCCAACCTTGCTGGGTCTGCTAACCCGTGCGAGTTGAATTTCTTGCACCGCAAGTTCGCCGAGCAATCTCGCTCGTGCCTCCTGCAACCTTGCGGGGTCTACTAACCCGTGCGAGTTTACTTTCTTACACCGCAAGTTCGCCGAGCGACCTCGCTCGTGCCTCTTGCAACCTTGCAGACCTCCGCAAGTTCGCCTACCCACCTCGTTCGTGCCTCTTGCAACCATGCCGGGTCTGGTAACCCGTGCGAGTTTACTTTCCAAAACCGCAAGTTCAAGAACCATCTCGTTCGTGCCTCTTGGAACCCTATCGGGTCTGCTAACCCGTGCGAGATTACTTTCTAGCACCGCAAGTTCGGCGAGCCACCTCTCTCGTGCCTCTTCGAACCTCGCTGTGTCTGCTAAGCTGTGCGAGGTTGCTTTCTTGCACCGCAAGTTCGCCGAGCCACCTCCCTCGTGCCTCTTGCAACCTTGCCCGGCCTGCTAACTTGTGCGAGCTTACTTTCTCGCACCGCAAGTTCGCCGACCAACCTCGCTCGTTCCTCTTGCAACCTTGCCGGGTCTGCTAATCCGTGTGAGTTTACTTTCTTACACTGTAATTTCGCCTAGCCACCTCGCTCGTGCCCCATGCAAACTTGCCAAGTCTGCTAACTCGTGCGAGTTTACTTTCCTGAACCGCAAGTTTGTCGAGCCATCTCGTTCGTGCCTATTGCAACATTGCCGGGTCAGCTATCCCGTGAAAGATTACTTTCCTGCACCACAAGTTCGCCGAGCCACCTCGCTCGTGCCTCTTGCAACTTGTCGGGTCTGCTAACCCGTGCGAGGTTACTTTCCTGCGCCGCAAGTTCGACGAGCCACCTCCCTCGTGCCTCTTGGAACCTTGCCGGGTCCGCGAATCCGTGCGAGTTTACTTTCTTGCATGGCAAGTTCTTCGAACTACCTCGTTCGTCCCTCTTGCAGACTTGCCGGGTCTGCTAACCCGTGCGAGTTTACTTTCCTGCACCACAAGTTCTCCGAACCACCTCGCTCGTGCATCCTGCAACCTTGCTGTGTCTGCTAACCCGTGCGAGTATACTTTCTTGGACCGTAAGTTCTCCGAGCGACCTCGTTCCTGCCACTTGCAACCTTGCCGGGTCTGCTAACCCGTGCGAGCTTACTTTCCTGCAACGCAAGTTCGCCGAGCCACCTCGCTCGTGCCTCATGCAACCTTGCCCGGTCTGCTAACTCGTGCGAGCGTACTTTCTTGCACCGCATGTTCGCCGAGCAACCTCGCTCGTGCCTCCTGCAACCTTGCGGGGTCTGCTAACCCGTGCGAGTTTACTTTCGTGCACCGCAAGTTCGCCGAGCCACCTCGCTCGATCCTCTTGCAACCTTGCCGGGTCTGCTAACCCGTTCGACCTAACTTTCTTACACCGCATGTTCGCCGAGCAACCTCGCTCGTGCCTCTTGCAACCTTGCCGGGTCTGCTAACCCGTTCGAGCTAACCTTCCTGCACCGCAGGTTCGCCGAGCCACCTCGCTCGTGCCTCTTGGAACCTTGCCGGGCTTGCTATTTCGTGCGAGGTAGCTTTCTTGCACCGCAAGTTCGCCGAGCCACCTCACTCGTGCCTCTTGCAACCTTGCCCGGTCTGCTAACCTGTGCGAGCTTACTTTCTTGCACCGCAAGTTCGCCGAGCCAACCCGCTCCTGCATTTTACAACCTTGCCGGGTCTGCTAGCCCGTCCGAGTATACTTGCCTGCACCGCAATTCGCCGAGCCACCTCGCTCGTGGCTCCTGCAACCTCGCTTCCTCTGCTAATCGGTGAGAGTTTAATTTCTTGCACCGCAAGTTCGCCGAGAAACCTCGCTCGTGCCTCCTGCAACCTTGAGGGGTCTGCTAACCTGTGCGAGTTTACTTTCTTGCACCTCAAGTTCGCCGAGCCACCTCACTCGTGCCTCCTGCAACCTTTAGGGGTCTGCTAACCCGTGCGAGTTTACTCTCTTGCTCCGCAAGTACGCCGAGCCACCTTGCTCGTGCCTCTTGCAACCTTGCCGGGTCTACTAATCCGTGCGAGTTTACTTTCTTACACCGCAATTTCGCCTAGCCACCTCGCTCGTGCCCCTTGCAAGTTTGCTGGGTCTGCTAATCCGTGGGAGGTTACTTTCCTGCACCGCAAGTTCGCCGAACCACCTCGTTCGTGCCTCTCGCAACCTTGCAGTGTCAGCTATCCCGTGAGAGATTATTTTCCTGCACCACAAGTTCACCGACCTACCTCGCTCATGCCTCTGGCAACCTTGCCGGGTATGCTAACCCGTGCAAGCTTACTTTCTTGCGCCGCAAGTTCGCCGAGCCTACTCCCTCGTGCCTCTTGCAACATTGCCGGGTCTGCTAATCCGTGCGAGTTTACTTTCGTGCATCGCAAGTTCATCGAACTACCTCGTTCGTGCCTCTGGCAAACTTGTCGGGTCTGCTTACCCGTGCGCGTTTAATTTCCTACACCGCAAGTTCGCCGAACCACCTCGCTCGTGCCTCCTGCAATGTTGCTGGGTCTGCTAACCCGTGCGAGTTTACTTTCTTCCACCGCAAGTTCGCCGAGCCACCTCGCTCGTGCCCCTTTTAATCTTGCCGGGTCTGTTAAGTCGTGCGAGCTTACTTTCTTGAACCGCAAGTTCGCCGAGCCACCTCGCTCTTGCCCCTTGCAACCCTGCCGGGTCTGCTAGCCCGTCCGAGTTTACTATCCTGCACCGCAATTCACCGAGCCACCTGCCCCGTGCCTCTTGCAACCTTGCTGGGTCTGCTAACCCGTGCGAGTTGAATTTCTTGCACCGCAAGTTCGCCGAGCAACCTCGCTCGTGCCTCCTGCAACCTTGCGGGGACTACTAACCCGTGCGAGTTTACTTTCTTACACCGCAAGTTCGCCGAGCGACCTCGCTCGTGCCTCTTGCAACCTTGCAGACCTCCGCAAAGTTCGCCTACCCACCTCGTTCGTGCCTCTTGCAACCATGCCGGGTCTGGTAACCCGTGCGAGTTTACTTTCCTGCACCGCAAGTTCAAGAACCATCTCGTTCGTGCCTCTTGGAACCCTATCGGGTCTGCTAACCCGTGCGAGATTACTTTCTAGCACCGCAAGTTCGGCGAGCCACCTCTCTCGTGCCTCTTCGAACCTCGCTGTGTCTGCTAAGCTGTGCGAGGTTGCTTTCTTGCACCGCAAGTTCGCCGAGCCACCTCCCTCGTGCCTCTTGCAACCTTGCCCGGCCTGCTAACTTGTGCGAGCTTACTTTCTTGCACCGCAAGTTCGCCGACCAACCTCGCTCGTTCCTCTTGCAACCTTGCCGGGTCTGCTAATCCGTGTGAGTTTACTTTCTTACACTGCAATTTCGCCTAGCCACCTCGCTCGTGCCCCATGCAAACTTGCCAAGTCTGCTAACTCGTGCGAGTTTACTTTCCTGCACCGCAAGTTTGTCGAGCCATCTCGTTCGTTCCTATAGCAACATTGCCGGGTCAGCTATCCCGTGAAAGATTACTTTCCTGCACCACAAGTTCGCCGAGCCACCTCGCTCGTGCCTCTTGCAACCTTGTCGGGTCTGCTAACCCGTGCGAGCTTACTTTCCTGCGCCGCAAGTTCGACGAGCCACCTCCCTCGTGCCTCTTGCAACCTTGCCGGGTCCGCGAATCCGTGCGAGTTTACTTTCTTGCATGGCAAGTTCTTCGAACTACCTCGTTCGTCCCTCTTGCAGACTTGCCGGGTCTGCTAACCCGTGCGAGTTTACTTTCCTGTACCACAAGTTCTCCGAACCACCTCGCTCGTGCCTCCTGCAACCTTGCTGGGTCTGCTAACCCGTGCGAGTATGCTTTCTTGGACCGTAAGTTCTCCGAGCGACCTCGTTCCTGGCACTTGCAACCTTGCCGGGTCTGCTAACCCGTGCGAGCTTACTTTCCTGCAACGCAAGTTCGCCGAGCCACCTCGCTCGTGCCTCATGCAACCTTGCCCGGTCTGCTAACTCGTGCGAGCGTACTTTCCTGCACCGCATGTTCGCCGAGCCACCTCGCTCGTGCCTCTTGCAACCCTGCCGGGTCTGCTAGCCCGTGCGAGATTACTTTCCTGCACCGCAATTCGCCAACCACCTCGTTCGTGCCTCTTGCAACCTTGCTGGGTCTGCTAACCCGTGCAAATTTAATTTCTTGCACCGCATGTTCGCCGAGCAACCTCGTTCGTGCCTCCTGCAACCTTGCGGGGTCTGCTAACCCGTGCGAGTTTACTTTCGTGCACCGCAAGTTCGCCGAGCCACCTCGCTCGATCCTCTTGCGACCTTGCCGGGTCTGCTAACCCGTTCGACCTAACTTTCTTACACCGCATGTTCGCCGGGGAACCTCGCTCGTGCCTCTTGCAACGTTGCCGGGTCTGCTAAACCGTTCTAGCTAACCTTCCTGCACCGCAGGTTCGCCGAGCCACCTCGCTCGTGCCTCTTGGAACCTTGCCGGGTTTGCTATTCCGTGCGAGGTAGCTTTCTTGCACCGCAAGTTCGCCGAGCCACCTCACTCGTGCCTCTTGCAACCTTGCCCGGTCTGCTAACCTGTGCGAGCTTACTTTCTTGCACCGCAAGTTCGCCGAGCCAACCCGCTCCTGCATTTTACAACCTTGCCGGGTCTGCTAGCCCGTCCGAGTATACTTTCCTGCACCGCAATTCGCCGAGCCACCTCGCTCGTGGCTCCTGCAACCTCGCTTGCTCTGCTAATCGGTGAGAGTTTAATTTCATGCACCGCAAGTTCGCCGGGCAACCTCGCTCGTGCCTCCTGCAACCTTGAGGGATCTGCTAACCCGTGCGAGTTTACTTTCTTGCACCTCAAGTTCGCCGAGCCACCTCACTCGTGCCTCCTGCAACCTTGAGGGGTCTGCTAACCCGTGCGAGTTTACTCTCTTGCTCCGCAAGTTCGCCGAGCCACCTCGCTCGTGCCTCTTGCAACCTTGCCGGGTCTGCTAATCCGTGCGAGTTTACTTTCTTCCACCGCAAGTTCGCCGTGCCACCTCGCTCGTGCCCCTTTTAATCTTGCCGGGTCTGTTAAGTCGTGCGAGCTTACTTTCTTGAACCGCAAGTTCGCCGAGCCACCTCGCTCTTGCCTCTTGCAACCTTGCCGGGTCTGCAAGCCCGTCCGAGTTTACTATCCTGCACCGCAATTCACCGAGCCACCTGCCCCGTGCCTCTTGCAACCTTGCTGGGTCTGCTAACCCGTGCGAGTTGAATTTCTTGCACCGCAAGTTCGCGAGCAACCTCGCTCGTGCCTCCTGCAACCTTGCGGGGTCTACTAACCCGTGCGAGTTTACTTTCTTACACCGCAAGTTCGCCGAGCGACCTCGCTCGTGCCTCTTGCAACCTTGCAGACCTCCGCAAGTTCGCCTACCCACCTCGTTCGTGCCTCTTGCAACCATGCCGGGTCTGGTAACCCGTGCGAGTTTACTTTCCTGCACCGCAAGTTCAAGAACCATCTCGTTCGTGCCTCTTGGAACCCTATCGGGTCTGCTAACTCGTGCGAGATTACTTTCCAGCACCGCAAGTTCGGCGAGCCACCTCGCTCGTGCCTCTTGGAACCTCGCTGTTTCTGCTAAGCTGTGCGAGGTTGCTTTCTGGCACCGCAAGTTCGCCGAGCCACCTCCCTCGTGCCTCTTGCAACCTTGCCCGGCCTGCTAACATGTGCGAGCTTACTTTCTTGCACCGCAAGTTCGCCGACCAACCTCGCTCGTTCCTCTTGCAACCTTGCCGGGTCTGCTAATCCGTGTGAGTTTACTTTCTTACACTGCAATTTCGCCTAGCCACCTCGCTCGTGCCCCATGCAAACTCGCCAAGTCTGCTAACTCGTGCGAGTTTACTTTCCTGCACCGCAAGTTTGTCGAGCCATCTCGTTCGTGCCTATAGCAACATTGCCGAGTCAGCTATCCCGTGAAAGATTACTTTCCTGCACCACAAGTTCGCCGAGCCACCTCGCTCGTGCCTCTTGCAACCTTGTCGGGTCTGCTAACCCGTGCGAGCTTACTTTCCTGCGCCGCAAGTTCGACGAACCAGCTCCCTCGTGCCTCTTGCAACCTTGCCGGGTCCGCGAATCCGTGCGAGTTTACTTTCTTGCATGGCAAGTTCTTCGAACTACCTCGTTCGTGCCTCTTGCAGACTTGCCGGGTCTGCTAACCCGTGCGAGTTTACTTTCCTGCACCACAAGTTCTCCGAACCACCTCGCTCGTGCCTCCTGCAACCTTGCTGGGTCTGCTAACCCGTGCGAGTATACTTTCTTGGACCGTAAGTTCTCCGAGCGACCTCGTTCCTGGCACTTGCAACCTTGCCGGGTCTGCTAACCCGTGCGAGCTTACTTTCCTGCAACGCAAGTTCGCCGAGCCACCTCGCTCGTGCCTCTTGCAACCCTGCCGGGTCTGCTAGCCCGTGCGAGATTACTTTCCTGTACCGCAATTCGCCAACCACCTCGTTCGTGCCTCTTGCAACCTTGCTGGGTCTGTTAACCCGTGCGAGTTTAATTTTTTGCACCGCATGTTCACCGAGCAACCTCGTTCGTGCCTCCTGCAACCTTGCGGGGTCTGCTAACCCGTGCGAGTTTACTTTCGTGCACCGCAAGTTCGCCGAGCCACCTCGCTCGATCCTCTTGCAACCTTGCCGGGTCTGCTAACCCGTTCGACCTAACTTTCTTACACCGCATGTTCGCCGGGCAACCTCGCTCGTGCCTCTTGCAACCTTGCCGGGTCTGCTAACCCGTTCTAGCTAACCTTCCTGCACCGCAGGTTCGCCGAGCCACCTCGCTCGTGCCTCTTGGAACCTTGCCGGGTTTGCTATTCCGTGCGAGGTAGCTTTCTTGCACCGCAAGTTCGCCGAGCCACCTCCCTCGTGCCTCTTGCAACCTTGCCCGGTCTGCTAACCTGTGCGAGCTTACTTTCTTGCACCGCAAGTTCGCCGAGCCAACCCGCTCCTGCATTTTACAACCTTGCCGGGTCTGCTAGCCAGTCCGAGTATACTTTCCTGCACCGCAATTCGCCGAGCCACCTCGCTCGTGGCTCCTGCAACCTCGCTTGCTCTGCTAATCGGTGAGAGTTTAATTTCTTGCACCGCAAGTTCGCCGAGCAACCTCGCTTGTGCCTCCTGCAACCTTGCGGGGTCTATTAACCCGTGCGAGTTTACTTTCTTACACCGCAAGTTCGCCGAGCGACCTCGGTCGTGCCTCTTGCAACCTTGCAGACCTCCGCAAGTTCGCCTACCCACCTCGTTCGTGCCTCTTGCAACCATGCCGGGTCTGGTAACCCGTGCGAGTTTACTTTCCTGCACCGCAAGTTCAAGAACCATCTCGTTCGTGCCTCTTGGAACCCTATCGGGTCTGCTAACCCGTGCGAGATTACTTTCCAGCACCGCAAGTTCGGCGAGCCACCTCGCTCGTGGCTCTTGGAACCTCGCTGTGTCTGCTAAGCTGTGCGAGGTTGCTTTCTTGCACCGCAAGTTCGCCGAGCCACCTCCCTCGTGCCTCTTGCAACCTTGCCCGGCCTGCTAACTTGTGCGAGCTTACTTTCTTGCACCGCAAGTTCGCCGAGCCACCTCGCTCGTGCCTCTTGCAACCTTGCCGGGTTTGCTAACCCGTCCGAGTATACTTTCCTGCTTCGCAATTCGCCGAGCCACCTCGCTCGTGCCTCTTGCAACCTTGCGGGCTCGGCTAACCGATGCGAGTTTAATTTCTTGCGCAGCAAGTTCGCCGGGCAACCTCGCTCGTGCCTCCTGCAACCTTGCGGGGTCTGCTAACCCGTTCGACCTAACTTTCATGCACCGCATGTTCGCCGGGCAACCTCGCTCGTGCCTCTTGCAACCTTGCCGGGTCTGCTAACCCGTTCGAGCTAACCTTCCTGCACCGCAGGTTCGCCGAGCCACCTCGCTCGTGCCTCTTGGAACCTTGCCGGGTTTGCTAATCCGTGCGAGGTAGCTTTCTTGCACCGCAAGTTTGCCGAGCCAGCTCGCTCGTGCCTCTTGCAACCTTGCCCGGTCTGCTAACCTGTGCGAGCTTACTTTCTTGCACCGTAAGTTCGCCGAGCCACCTCGCTCCTGCCTCTTGCAACCTTGGCGGGTCTGCTAACAGATGCGAGTTTAATTTCTTGCGCCGCAAGTTCGCCAGGCGACCTCGCTCGTGCCTCTTGCAACCTTGCTGGGTCAGCAAACCCGTGCGAGTTTAATTTCTTGCCCCGCAAGTTCGCCGAGCAACCTCGCTCGTGCCTCCTGCAACCTTGCCGGGTCTGCTAACCCGTTCTAGCTAACCTTCCTGCACCGCAGGTTCGCCGAGCCACCTCGCTCGTGCCTCTTGGAACCTTGCCGGGTTTGCTATTCCGTGCGAGGTAGCTTTCTTGCACCGCAAGTTCGCCGAGCCACCTCCCTCGTGCCTCTTGCAACCTTGCCCGGTCTGCTAACCTGTGCGAGCTTACTTTCTTGCACCGCAAGTTCGCCGAGCCAACCCGCTCCTGCATTTTACAACCTTGCCGGGTCTGCTAGCCAGTCCGAGTATACTTTCCTGCACCGCAATTCGCCGAGCCACCTCGCTCGTGGCTCCTGCAACCTCGCTTGCTCTGCTAATCGGTGAGAGTTAATTTCTTGCACCGCAAGTTCGCCGAGCAACCTCGCTCGTGCCTCCTGCAACCTGCGGGGTCTATTAACCCGTGCGAGTTTACTTTCTTACACCGCAAGTTCGCCGAGCGACCTCGCTCGTGCCTCTTGCAACCTTGCAGACCTCCGCAAGTTCGCCTACCCACTCGTTCGTGCCTCTTGCAACCATGCCGGGTCTGGTAACCCGTGCGAGTTTACTTTCCTGCACCGCAAGTTCAAGAGCCATCTCGTTCGTGCCTCTTGGAACCCTATCGGGTCTGCTAACCCGTGCGAGATTACTTTCCAGCACCGCAAGTTCGGCGAGCCACCTCGCTCGTGGCTCTTGGAACCTCGCTGTGTCTGCTAAGCTGTGCGAGGTTGCTTTCTTGCACCGCAAGTTCGCCGAGCCACCTCGCTCGTGCCTCTTGCAACCTTGCCGGGTTTGCTAGCCGTCCGAGTACTTTCTGCTTCGCAATTCGCCGAGCCACCTCGCTCGTGCCTCTTGCAACCTTGCTGGCTCGCTAACCGATGCGAGTTATTTCTTGCGCAGCAAGTTCGCCGGGCAACCTCGCTCGTGCCTCCTGCAACCTTGCGGGGTCTGCTAACCCGTTCGACCTAACTTTCATGCACCGCTGTTCGCCGGGCAACCTCGCTCGTGCCTCTTGCAACCTTGCCGGGTCTGCTAACCCGTTCGAGCTAACCTTCCTGCACCGCAGGTTCGCCGAGCCACCTCGCTCGTGCCTCTTGGAACCTTGCCGGGTTTGCTAATCCGTGCGAGGTAGCTTTCTGCACCGCAAGTTTGCCGAGCCAGCTCGCTCGTGCCTCTTGCAACCTTGCCGGTCTGCTAACCTGTGCGAGCTACTTCTTGCACCGTAAGTTCGCCGAGCCACCTCGCTCCTGCCTCTTGCAACCTTGGCGGGTCTGCTAACAGATGCGAGTTTAATTTCTTGCGCCGCAAGTTGCCAGGCGACCTCGCTCGTGCCTCTTGCAACCTTGCTGGGTCAGCAAACCCGTGCGAGTTTAATTTCTTGCCCCGCAAGTTCGCCGAGCAACCTCGCTCGTGCCTCCTGCAACCTTGCCGGGTCTGCTAACCCGTTCTAGCTAACCTTCCTGCACCGCAGGTTCGCCGAGCCACCTCGCTCGTGCCTCTTGGAACCTTGCCGGGTTTGCTATTCCGTGCGAGGTAGCTTTCTTGCACCGCAAGTTCGCCGAGCCACCTCCCTCGTGCCTCTTGCAACCTTGCCCGGTCTGCTAACCTGTGCGAGCTTACTTTCTTGCACCGCAGTTCGCCGAGCCAACCCGCTCCTGCATTTTACAACCTGCCGGGTCTGCTAGCCAGTCCGAGTATACTTTCCTGCACCGCAATTCGCCGAGCCACCTCGCTCGTGGCTCCTGCAACCTCGCTTGCTCTGCTAATCGGTGAGAGTTTAATTTCTTGCACCGCAAGTTCGCCGAGCAACCTCGCTCGTGCCTCCTGCAACCTTGCGGGGTCTATTAACCCGTGCGAGTTTACTTTCTTACACCGCAAGTTCGCCGAGCGACCTCGCTCGTGCCTCTTGCAACCTTGCAGACCTCCGCAAGTTCGCCTACCCACCTCGTTCGTGCCTCTTGCAACCATGCCGGGTCTGGTAACCCGTGCGAGTTTACTTTCCTGCACCGCAAGTTCAAGAGCCATCTCGTTCGTGCCTCTTGGAACCCTATCGGGTCTGCTAACCCGTGCGAGATTACTTTCCAGCACCGCAAGTTCGGCGAGCCACCTCGCTCGTGGCTCTTGGAACCTCGCTGTGTCTGCTAAGCTGTGCGAGGTTGCTTTCTTGCACCGCAAGTTCGCCGAGCCACCTCCCTCGTGCCTCTTGCAACCTTGCCCGGCCTGCTAACTTGTGCGAGCTTACTTTCTTGCACCGCAAGTTCGCCGAGCCACCTCGCTCGTGCCTCTTGCAACCTTGCCGGGTTTGCTAGCCCGTCCGAGTATACTTTCCTGCTTCGCAATTCGCCGAGCCACCTCGCTCGTGCCTCTTGCAACCTTGCTGGCTCGGCTAACCGATGCGAGTTTAATTTCTTGCGCAGCAAGTTCGCCGGGCAACCTCGCTCGTGCCTCCTGCAACCTTGCGGGGTCTGCTAACCCGTTCGACCTAACTTTCATGCACCGCATGTTCGCCGGGCAACCTCGCTCGTGCCTCTTGCAACCTTGCCGGGTCTGCTAACCCGTTCGAGCTAACCTTCCTGCACCGCAGGTTCGCCGAGCCACCTCGCTCGTGCCTCTTGGAACCTTGCCGGGTTTGCTAATCGTGCGAGGTAGCTTTCTTGCACCGCAAGTTGCCGAGCCAGCTCGCTCGTGCCTCTTGCAACCTTGCCCGGTCTGCTAACCTGTGCGAGCTTACTTTCTTGCACCGTAAGTTCGCCGAGCCACCTCGCTCCTGCCTCTTGCAACCTTGGCGGGTCTGCTAACAGATGCGAGTTTAATTTCTTGCGCCGCAAGTTCGCCAGGCGACCTCGCTCGTGCCTCTTGCAACCTTGCTGGGTCAGCAAACCCGTGCGAGTTTAATTTCTTGCCCCGCAAGTTCGCCGAGCAACCTCGCTCGTGCCTCCTTCAACCTTGCCGGGTCTACTAACCCGTGCGAGTTTACTTTCTTACACCGCAAGTTCGCCGAGCGACCTCGCTCGTGCCTCCTTGCAGACCTCCGCAAGTTCGCCTACCCACCTCGTTCGTGCCTCTTGCAACCATGCCGGGTCTGGTAACCCGTGCGAGTTTACTTTCCTGCACCGCAAGTTCAAGAACCATCTCGTTCGTGCCTCTTGGAACCCTATCGGGTCTGCTAACCCGTGCGAGATTACTTTCCAGCACAGCAAGTTCGGCGAGCCACCTCGCTCGTGCCTCTTGGAACCTCGCTGTGTCAGCTAAGCTGTGCGAGGTTGCTTTCTTGCACCGCAAGTTCGCCGAGCCACCTCCCTCGTGCCTCTTGCAACCTTGCCCGGTCTGCTAACTTGTGCGAGCTTACTTTCTTTTCTTGCACCGCAGCAGTTCGCCGAGCCCCTCGCTCGTGCCTCTTGCAACCTTGCGGGTCTGCTAGCCCGTCGAGTATACTTCCTGCTTCGCAATTCGCCGAGCCACCTCGCTCGTGCCTCTTGCAACCTTGCCCGGTCTGCTAAATCGTGCGAGCGTACTTTCCTGCACCGCATGTTCGCCGAGCCGAGCCACCTCGCTCGTGCCTCTTGCAACCCTGCCGGGTCTGCTAGCCCGTGCGAGATTACTTTCCTGCACCGCAATTCGCCAACCACCTCGTTCGTGCCTCTTGCAACCTTGCTGGGTCTGCTAACCCGTGCGAATTTAATTTCTTGCACCGCATGTTCGCCGAGCAACCTCGTTCGTGCCTCCTGCAACCTTGCGGGGTCTGCTAACCCGTGCGAGTTTACTTTCGTGCACCGCAAGTTCGCCGAGCCACCTCGCTCGATCCTCTTGCAACCTTGCCGGGTCTGCTAACCCGTTCGACCTAACTTTCTTACACCGCATGTTCGCCGGGCAACCTCGCTCGTGCCTCTTGCAACCTTGCCGGGTCTGCTAACCCGTCTAGCTAACCTTCCTGCACCGCAGGTTCGCCGAGCCACCTCGCTCGTGCCTCTTGGAAACCTTGCCGGGTTTGCTATTCCGTGCGAGGTAGCTTTCTTGCACCGCAAGTTCGCGAGCCACCTCACTCGTGCCTCTTGCAACCTTGCCCGGTCTGCTAACCTGTGCGAGCTTACTTTCTTGCACCGCAAGTTCGCCGAGCCAACCCGCTCCTGCATTTTACAACCTTGCCGGGTCTGCTAGCCCGTCCGAGTATACTTTCCTGCACCGCAATTCGCCGAGCCACCTCGCTCGTGGCTCCTGCAACCTCGCTTGCTCTGCTAATCGGTGAGAGTTTAATTTCTTGCACCTCAAGTTCGCCGAGCCACCTCCCTCGTGCCTCCTGCAACCTTGAGGGGTCTGCTAACCCGTGCGAGTTTACTCTCTTGCACCGCAAGTTCGCCGAGCAACCTCGCTCGTGCCTCCTGCAACCTTGCGGGGTCTATTAACCCGTGCGAGTTTACTTCTTATACCGCAAGTTCGCCGAGCGACCTCGCTAGTGCCTTGCAACCTTGCAGACCTCCGCAAGTTCGCCTACCACCTCGTTCGTCCTCTGCAACCATGCCGGGTCTGGTAACCCGTGCGAGTTTACTTTCCTGCACCGCAAGTTCAAGAACCTCGTTCGTGCCTCTTGGAACCCTATCGGGTCTGCTAACCCGTGCGAGATTACTTTCCAGCACCGCAAGTTCGGCGAGCCACCTCGCTCGTGGCTCTTTGACCTCGCTGTGTCTGAAGCTGTGCGAGGTTGCTTTCTTGCACCGCAAGTCTGCCGAGCCACCTCCCTCGTGCCTCTTGCAACCTTGCCCGGCTGCTAACTTGTGCGAGCTTACTTTCTTGCACCGCAAGTTCGCCGAGCCACCTCGCTCGTGCCTCTTGCAACCTTGCCGGGTCTGCTAGCCCGTCCGAGTATACTTTCCTGCTTCGCAATTCGCCGAGCCACCTCGCTCGTGCCTCTTGCAACCTTGCTGGCTCGGCTAACGATGCGAGTTTAATTTCTTGCGCAGCAAGTTCGCCGGGGCAACCTCGCTCGTGCCTCCTGCAAACCTTGCGGGGTCTGCTAACCCGTGCGAGTTTCCTTTCGTGCACCGCAAGTTCGCCGAGCCACCTCTCTCGATCCTCTGGCAACCTTGCCGGGTCTGCTAACCCGTTCGACCTAACTTCATGACCGCAATGTTCGCCGAACCACCTCGCTCGTGCCCTTTGCAACTTGCCGGGTCTGCTAACCCGTTCGGGCTAACCTTCCTGCCCGCAGGTTCGCCGAGCCACCTCGCTGTGCCTCTTGGAACTTGCCGGGTTTGCTAATCCGTGCGAGGTAGCTTTCTTGCACCGCAAGTTTGCCAAGCCAGCTCGCTCGTGCCTCTTGCAACCTTGGCGGGTCTGCTAACAGATGCGAGTTTAATTTCTTGCGCCGCAAGTTCGCCAGGCGACCTCGCTCGTGCCTCTTGCAACCTTGCTGGGTCTGCTAACCCGTGCGAGTTTAATTTCTTGCACAGCAAGTTCGCCGAGCAACCTCGCTCGTGCCTCTTGCAACCTTGCCGGGTCTGCTAGCCCGTCCGAGTATACTTTCCTGCTTCGCAATTCGCCGAGCCACCTCGCTCGTGCCTCTTGCAACCTTGCCCGGTCTGCTAACTCGTGCGAGCGTACTTTCCTGCACCGCATGTTCGCCGAGCCACCTCGCTCGTGCCTCTTGCAACCCTGCCGGGTCTGCTAGCCCGTGCGAGATTACTTCCTGCACGCAATTCGCCAGCCACCTCGTTCGTGCCTCTTGCAACCTTGCTGGGTCTGCTAACCCGTGTGCGAATTTAATTTCTTGCACCGCATGTTCGCCGAGCAACCTCGTTCGTGCCTCCTGCAACCTTGCGGGGTGCTAACCCGTGCGAGTTTACTTTCGTGCACCGCAAGTTCGCCGAGCCACTAGCTCGATCCTCTGTGCAAACCTTGCCGGGTCTGCTAACACGTTCGACCTAACTTTCTACACCGCATGTTCGCCGGGCAACCTCGCTCGTGCCTCTTGAAACCTTGCCGGGTCTGCTAACCCGTTTTAGCTAACCTTCCTGCACCGCAGTTCGCCGAGACCTGCTCGTGCCCTTGGAACCTTGCGGGTTTGCTATTCTGTGGCGTAGTGCGAGGTAGCTTTCTTGCACGCAAGTTCGCCGAGCACTCACTCGTGCCTCTTGCAACCTTGCCCGGTCTGCTAACCTGTGCGAGCTACTTTCTTGCACCGCAAGTTCGCCGAGCCAACCCGCTCCTGCATTTTACAACCTTGCCGGGTCTGCTAGCCCGTCCGAGTATACTTTCCTGCACCGCATCGCCGAGCCACTCGCTTGTGGCTCCTGCAACCTCGCTGCTTCTTAATCGGTGAGAGTTTAATTTCTTGCACCTCAAGTTCGCCGAGCCACCTCCCTCGTGCCTCCTGCAACCTTGAGGGGTCTGCTAACCGTGCGAGTTTACTCTCTTGCACCGCAAGTTCGCCGAGCAACCTCGCTCGTGCCTCCTGCAACCTTGCGGGGTCTATTAACCGTGCGCGTTTACTTTCTTACACAGCAAGTTCGCCGAGCGACATCTCGCTCGTGCCTCTTGCAACCTTGCAGACCTCCGCAAGTTCGCCTACCCACCTCGTTCGTGCCTCTTGCAACCATGCCGGGTCTGGTGGTAAACCCGTGCGAGTTTACTTTCCTGCACCGCAAGTTCAAGAACCATCTCGTTCGTGCCTCTTGGAACCCTATCGGGTCTGCTAACCCGTGCGAGATTACTTTCCAGCACCGCAAGTTCGGCAAGCCACCTCGCTCGTGGCTCTTGGAACCTCACTGTGTCTGCTAAGCTGTGCGAGGTTGCTTTCTTGCACCGCAAGTCTGCCGAGCCACCTCCCTCGTGCCTCTTGCAACCTTGCCCGGCCTGCTAACTTGTGCGAGCTTACTTTCTTGCACCGCAAGTTCGCCGAGCCACTTTCTTGCACCGCAGTTCGCCGAGCCACCTCGTTCGTGCCTCTTGCAACCTTTCCGGGTCTGCTAGCCCGTCCGAGTAATACTTTCCTGCTTCGCAATTCGCCGAGCCACCTCGCTCGTGCCTCTTGCAACCTTGCTGGCTCGGCTAACCGATGCGAGTTTAATTTCTTGCGCCGCAAGTTCGCCGGGCAACCTCGCTCGTGCCTCCTGCAAACCTTGCGGGGTCTAACTCCTCCTTGCGTTCTTGCACTTCGTGCACCGCAAGTTCGCCGGCCACCTCGCTCGATCCTCTGGCAACCTTGCCGGGTCTGCTAACCCGTTCGACCTAACTTTCATGCACCGCATGTTCGCCGAACCACCTCGCTCGTGCCTCTTGCAACCTTGCCGGGTCTGCTAACCCGTTCGTGCTAACCTTCCTGCACCGCAGGTTCGCCGAGCCACCTCGCTCGTGCCTCTTGGAACCTTGCCGGGTTTGCTAATGTGTGCGAGGTAGCTTTCTTGCACCGCAAGTTTGCCGAGCCAGCTCGCTCGTGCCTCTTGCAACCTTGGCGGGTCTGCTAACAGATGCGAGTTTAATTTCTTACACCGCAAGTTTGCCGAGCAACCTCGCTCGTGCCTCTTGCAACCTTGCCGGGTCTGCTAGTCCGTCCGAGTATACTTTCCTGCTTCGCAATTCGCCGAGCCACCTCGCTCGTGCCTCTTGCAACCTTGCTGGCTCGGCTAACCGATGCGAGTTTAATTTCTTGCGCCGCAAGTTCGCCGGGCAACCTCGCTCGTGCCTCCTGCAACCTTGCAGGGTCTGCTAACCCGTGCGAGTTTCCTTTCGTGCACCGCAAGTTCGCCGAGCCACCTCAATCGATCCTCTGGCAACCTTGCCGGGTCTGCTAACCCGTTCGACCTAACTTTCATGCACCGCATGTTCGCCGAACCACCTCGCTCGTGCCTCTTGCAACCTTGCCGGGTCTGCTAACCCGTTCGAGCTAACCTTCCTGCACCGCAGGTTCGCCGAGCCACCTCGCTCGTGCCTCTTGCAACCTTGCCCGATCTGCTAACCTGTGCGAGCTTACTTTCTTGCACCGTAAGTTCGCCGAGCCACCTCGCTCCTGCCTCTTGCAACCTTGGCGGGTCTGCTAACAGATGCGAGTTTAATTTCTTGCGCCGCAAGTTCGCCAGGCGACCTCGCTCGTGCCTCTTGCAACCTTGCTGGGTCTGCTAACCCTGCAGTTTAATTTCTTGCACCGCAAGTTCGCCGAGCAACCTCGCTCGTGCCTCCTGCAACCTTGTGGGGTCTACTAACCCGTGCGAGTTTACTTTCTTACCCGCAAGTTCGCCGAGCGACCTCGCTCGTGCCTCCTTGCAGACCTCCGCAAGTTCGCCTACCCACCTCGTTCGTGCCTCTTGCAACCATGCCGGGTTTGGTAACCCGTGCGAGTTTACTTTCCTGCACCGCATGTTCAAGAACCATCTCGTTCGTGCCTCTTGGAACCCTATCGGTCTGCTAACCCTTGTGCGAGATTACTTTCCAGCACAGCAAGTTCGGCGAGCCACCTCGCTCGTGCCTCTTGGAACCTCGCTGTGTCAGCTAAGCTGTGCGAGGTTGCTTTCTTGCACCGCAAGTTCGCCGAACCACCTCGCTCGTGCCTCTTGCAACCTTGCCGGGTCTGCTAACCCGTTCGAGCTAACCTTCCTGCACCGCAGGTTCGCCGAGCCAACTCGCTCGTGCCTCTTGCAACCTTGCCCGGTCTGCTAACCTGTGCGAGCTTACTTTCTTGCACCGTAAGTTCGCGAGCCACCTCGCTCCTGCCTCTTGCAACCTTGGCGGGTCTGCTAAACAGATGCGAGTTTAATTTCTTGCGCGCGCAAGTTCGCCAGGCGACCTCGCTTGTGCCCCTTGCAACCTTGCTGGGTCTGCTAACCCGTGCGAGTTTAATTTCTTGCACCGCAAGTTCGCCGAGCAACCTCGCTCGTGCCTCCTGCAACCTTGTAGGGTCTACTAACCCGTGCGAGTTTACTTTCTTACACCGCAAGTTCGCCGAGCGACCTCGCTTGTGCCTCCTTGCAGACCTCCGCAAGTTCGCCTACCCACCTCGTTCGTGCCTCTTGCAACCATGCCGGGATTGGTAACCCGTGAGTTTACTTTCCTGCACCGCATGTTCAAGAACCATCTCGTTTGTGCCTCTTGGGAACCCTATCGGGTCTGCTAACCCGTGCGAGATTACTTTCCAGCACAGCAAGTTCGGCGAGCCACCTCGCTCGTGCTCTTGGAACCTCGCTGTGTCAGCTAAGCTGTGCGAGGTTGCTTTCTTGCACCGCAAGTTCGCCGAGCCACCTCCCTCGTGCTTCTTGCAACCTTGCCCGGTCTGCTAACTTGTGCGAGCTTACTTCTTGCACCGCCTTTCGCGCGAGCCACCTCGCTCGTGCCTCTTGCAACCTTGCCGGGTCTGTAGCCCGTCCGAGTATACTTTCCTGCTTCGCAATTCGCCGAGCCACCTCGCTCGTGCCTCTGCCGCACCTTGCTGGCTCGGCTAACCGATGCGAGTTTAATTTCTTGCGCCGCAAGTTCGCCGGGCAACCTCGCTCGTGCCTCTTGCAACCTTGCGGGGTCTGCTAACCCGTGCGAGTTTACTTTCGTGCACCGCAAGTTCGCCGAGCCACCTCGCTCGATCCTCTTGCAACCTTGCCGGGTCGCTAACCCGTTCGACCTAACTTTCATGCACCGCATGTTCGCCGAACCACCTCGCTCGTGCCTCTTGCAACCTTGCCGGGTCTGCTAACCCGTTCGAGCTAACCTTCCTACACCGCAGGTTCGCCGAGCCACCTCGCTCGTGCCTCTTGGAACCTTGCCGGGTTTGCTAATCCGTGCGAGGTAGCTTTCTTACACCGCAAGTTCGCCGAGCGACCTCGCTCGTGCCTCTTGCAACCTTGCAGACCTCCGCAAGTTCGCCTACGCACCTCGTTCGTGCCTCTTGCAACCATGCCGGGTCTGGTAACCCGTGCGAGTTTACTTTCCTGCACCGCAAGTTCAAGAACCATCTCGTTCGTGCCTCTTGGAACCCTGTCGGGTCTGCTAACCCGTGCGAGATTCTTTCCAGCACAGCAAGTTCGGCGAGCCACCTCGCTCGTGCCTCTTGGAACCTCCTGTGTGTGCTAAGCTGTGCGAGGTTGCTTTCTTGCACCGCAAGTTCGCCGAGCCACCTCCCTCGTGCCTCTTGCAACCTTGCCCGGCCTGCTAACTGTGCGAGCTTACTTTCTTGCACCGCAAGTTTGCCGAGCCACCTCGCTCGTGCCTCTTGCAACCTTGCCGGTCTGCTAGCCCGTCCGAGTATACTTTCCTGCTTCGCAATTCGCCGAGCCACCTCGCTCGTGCCTCTTGCAACCTTGCTGGCTCGGCTTAGCCGATGCGAGTTTAATTTCTTGCGCGCAAGTTCGCCGGGCAACCTCGCTCGTGCCTCCTGCAACCTTGCGGGGTCTGCTAACCCGTGCGAGTTTACTTTCGTGCACCGCAAGTTCGCCGAGCCACCTCGCTCGATCCTCTTGCAACCTTGCCGGGTCTGCTAACCTGTTCGACCTAACTTTCATGCCGCATGTTCGCCGAACCACCTCGCTCGTGCCTCTTGCAACCTTGCCGGGTCTGCTAACCCCTTTCGAGCTAACCTTCCTGCACCGCAGGTTCGCCGAGCCACCTCGCTCGTGCCTCTTGGAACCTTGCCGGTTTGCTAATCCGTGCGAGTAGTTTTCTTGCACCACAAGTTCGCCCGAGCCACCTCGCTCGTGCCTCTTGCAACCTTGCCCGGTCTGCTAACCTGTGCGAGCTTACTTTCTTGCACCGTAAGTTCGCCGAGCCACCTCGCTCCTGCCTCCTGCAACCTGGCGGGTCTGCTAACAGATGCGAGTTTAATTTTCTTGCGCCGCAAGTTCGCCAGGCAACCTCGCTCGTGCCTCTTGCAACCTTGCTGGGTCTGCTAACCCGTGCGAGTTTAATTTCTTGCACCGCAAGTTCGCCTCCCCTCCCTCGTGCCTCTTGCAACCTTGCCCGGCCGCTAACTTGTGCGAGCTTACTTTCTTGCCCCGCAAGTTTGCCGAGCCACCTCGCTCGTGCCTCTTGCAACCTTGCCGGGTCTGCTAGCCCGTCCGACTATACTTTCCTGCTTCGCAATTCGCCGAGCCACCTCGCTCCGTGCCTCTTGCAACCTTGCTGGCTCGGCTAACCGATGCGAGTTTAATTTCTTGCGCCGCAATTCGCCGGGCAACCTCGCTCGTGCCTCCTGCAACCTTGCGGGGCCTGCTAACCCGTGCGAGTTTCCTTTCGTGCACCGCAAGTTCGCCGAGCCACCTCGCTCGATCCTCTGGCAACCTTGCCGGGTCTGCTAACCCGTTCGACTAACTTTCATGCACCGCATGTCGCCGAACCACCTCGCTCGTGCCTCTTGCAACCTTGCCGGGTCTGCTACCCGTTCGAGCTAACCTTCCTGCACCGCAGGTTCGCCGAGCCACCTCGCTCGTGCCTCTTGCAACCTTGCCCGATCTGCTAACCTGTGCGAGCTTACTTTCTTGCACCGTAAGTTCGCCGAGCCACCTCGCTCCTGCCTCTTGCAACCTTGGCGGGTCTGCTAACAGATGCGAGTTTTATTTCTTGCGCCGCAAGTTCGCCAGGCGACCTCGCTCGTGCCTCTTGCAACCTTGCCGGGTCTGCTAGCCTGTCCGAGTATACTTTCCTGCTTCGCAATTCGCCGAGCCACCTCGCTCGTGCCTCTTGCAACCTTGCTGGCTCGGCTAGCCGATGCGAGTTTAATTTCTTGCGCCGCAAGTTCGCCGGGCAACCTCGCTCGTGCCTCCTGCAACCTTGCGGGGTCTGCTAACCCGTGCGAGTTTACTTTCGTGCACCGCAAGTTCGTCGAGCCACCTCGCTCGATCCTCTTGCAACCTTGCCGGGTCTGCTAACCTGTTCGACCTAACTTTCATGCACCGCATGTTCGCCGAACCACCTCGCTCGTGCCTCTTGCAACCTTGCCGGGTCTGCTAACCCCGTTCGAGCTAACCTTCCTGCACCGCAGGTTCGCCGAGCCACCTCGCTCGTGCCTCTTGGAACCTTGCCGGGTTTGCTAATCCGTGCGAGGTAGCTTTCTTGCACCACAAGTTCGCCGAGCCACCTCGCTCGTGCCTCTTGCAACCTTGCCCGGTCTGCTAACCTGTGCGAGCTTACTTTCTTGCACCGTAAGTTCGCCGAGCCACCTCGCTCCTGCCTCCTGCAACCCTGGCGGGTCTGCTAACAGATGCGAGTTTAATTTCTTGCGCCGCAAGTTCGCCAGGCAACCTCGCTCGTGCCTCTTGCAACCTTGCTGGGTCTGCTAACCCGTGCGAGTTTAATTTCTTGCACCGCAAGTTCGCCGAGCCACCTCCCTCGTGCCTCTTGCAACCTTGCCCGGCTGCTAACTTGTGCGAGCTTACTTTCTTGCACCGCAAGTTTGCCGAGCCACCTCGCTCGTGCCTCTTGCAACCTTGCCGGGTCTGCTAGCCCGTCCGACTATACTTCCTGCTTCGCAATTCGCCGAGCCACCTCGCTCGTGCTTCTTGCAACCTTGCTGGCTCGGCTAACCGATGCGAGTTTAATTCTTGCGCCGCAAGTTCGCCGGGCAACCTCGCTCGTGCCTCCTTTAACCTTGCGGGGTCTGCTAACCCGTGCGAGTTTCCTTTCGTGCACCGCAAGTTCGCAGAGCCACCTCGCTCGATCCTCTGGCAACCTTGCCGGGTCTGCTAACCCGTTCGACCTAACTTTCATGCACCGCATGTTCGCCGAACCACCTCGCTCGTGCCTCTTGCAACCTTGCCGGGTCTGCTAACCCGTTCGAGCTAACCTTCCTGCACCGCAGGTTCGCCGAGCCACCTCGCTCGTGCCTCTTGCAACCATGCCCGATCTGCTAACCTGTGCGAGCTTACTTTCTTGCACCGTAAGTTCGCCGAGCCACCTCGCTCCTGCCTCTTGCAACCTTGGCGGGTCTGCTAACAGATGCGAGTTTTATTTCTTGCGCCGCAAGTTCGCCAGGAGACCTCGCTCGTGCCTCTTGCAACCTTGCCGGGTCTGCTAGCCCGTCCGAGTATACTTTCCTGCTTCGCAATTCGCCGAGCCACCTCGCTCGTGCCTCTTGCAACCTTGCGGGGTCTGCTAACCCGTGCGAGTTTACTTTCGTGCACAGCAAGTTCGCCGAGCCACCTCGCTCGATCCTCTTGCAACCTTGCCGGGTCTGCTAACCTGTTCGACCTAACTTTCATGCACCGCATGTTCGCCGAACCACCTTGCTCGTGCCTCTTGCAACCTTGCCGGGTCTGCTAACCCCGTTCGAGCTAACCTTCCTGCACCGCAGGTTCGCCGAGCCACCTCGCTCGTGCCTCTTGGAACCTTGCCGGGTTTGCTAATCCGTGCGAGGTAGCTTTCTTGCACCGCAAGTTCGCCGAGCCACCTCGCTCGTGCCTCTTGCAACCTTGCCCGGTCTGCTAACCTGTGCGAGCTTACTTTCTTGCACCGTAAGTTCGCCGAGCCACCTCGCTCCTGCCTCCTGCAACCTTGGCGGGTCTGCTAACAGATGCGAGTTTAATTTCTTGCGCCGCAAGTTCGCCGGGCAACCTCGCTCGTGCCTCCTGCAACCTTGCGGGGTCTGCTAACCCGTGCGAGTTTCCTTTCGTGCACCGCAAGTTCGCCGAGCCACCTCGCTCGATCCTCTGGCAACCTTGCCGGGTCTGCTAACCCGTTCGACCTAACTTTCATGCACCGCATGTTCGCCGAACCACCTCGCTTGTGCCTCTTGCAACCTTGCCGGGTCTGCTAACCCGTTCGAGCTAACCTTCCTGCACCGCAGGTTCGCCGTGCCACCTCGCTCGTGCCTCTTGGAACCTTGCCGGGTTTGCTAATCCGTGCGAGGTAGCTTTCTTGCACTGCAAGTTCGCCGAGCCACCTCGCTCGTGCCTCTTGCAACCTTGCCTGGTCTGCTAACCTGTGCGATCTTACTTTCTTGCACCGTAAGTTCGCCGAGCCACCTCGCTCCTGCCTCCTGCAACCTTGGCGGGTCTGCTAACAGATGCGAGTTTAATTTCTTGCGCCGCAAGTTCGCCAGGCAACCTCGCTCGTGCCTCTTGCAACCTTGCTGGGTCTGCTAACCCGTGCGAGTTTAATTTCTTGCACCGCAAGTTCGCCGAGCCACCTCCCTCGTGCCTCTTGCAACCTTGCCCGGCCTGCTAACTTGTGCGAGCTTACTTTCTTGCACCGCAAGTTTGCCGAGCCACCTCGCTCGTGCCTCTTGCAACCTTGCCGGGTCTGCTAGCCCGTCCGACTATACTTTCCTGCTTCGCAATTCGCCGAGCCACCTCGCTCGTGCCTCTTGCAACCTTGCTGGCTCGGCTAACCGATGCGAGTTTAATTTCTTGCGCCGCAAGTTCGCCGGGCAACCTCGCTCGTGCCTCCTGCAACCTTGCGGGGTCTGCTAACCCGTGCGAGTTTCCTTTCGTGCACCGCAAGTTCGCCGAGCCACCAACCTCGATCCTCTGGCAACCTTGCCGGGTCTGCTAACCCGTTCGACCTAACTTTCATGCACCGCATGTTCGCCGAACCACCTCGCTCGTGCCTCTTGCAACCTTGCCGGGTCTGCTAACCCGTTCGAGCTAACCTTCCTGCACCGCAGGTTTGCCGAGCCACCTCGCTCGTGCCTCTTGCAACCTTGCCCGATCTGCTAACCTGTGCGAGCTTACTTTCTTGCACCGTAAGTTCGCCGAGCCACCTCGCTCTTGCCTCTTGCAACCTTGGCGGGTCTGCTAACAGATGCGAGTTTTATTTCTTGCGCAGCAAGTTCGCCAGGCGACCTCGCTCGTGCCTCTTGCAACCTTGCCGGGTCTGCTAGCCCGTCCGAGTATACTTTCCTGCTTCGCAATTCGCCGAGCCACCTCGCTCGTGCCTCTTGCAACCTTGCTGGCTCGGCTAGCCGATGCGAGTTTAATTTCTTGCGCCGCAAGTTCGCCGGGCAACCTCGCTCGTGCCTCCTGCAACCTTGCGGGGTCTGCTAACCCGTGCGAGTTTACTTTCGTGCACCGCAAGTTCGCCGAGCCACCTCGCTCGATCCTCTTGCAACCTTGCCGGGTCTGCTAACCTGTTCGACCTAACTTTCATGCACCGCATGTTCGCCGAACCACCTCGCTCGTGCCTCTTGCAACCTTGCCGGGTCTGCTAACCCCGTTCGAGCTAACCTTCCTGCACCGCAGGTTCGCCGAGCCACCTCGCTCGTGCCTCTTGGAACCTTGCCGGGTTTGCTAATCCGTGCGAGGTAGCTTTCTTGCACCACAAGTTCGCCGAGCCACCTCGCTCGTGCCTCTTGCAACCTTGCCCGGTCTGCTAACCTGTGCGAGCTTACTTTCTTGCACCGTAAGTTCGCCGAGCCACCTCGCTCCTGCCTCCTGCAACCTTGGCGGGTCTGCTAACAGATGCGAGTTTAATTTCTTGCGCCGCAAGTTCGCCAGGCAACCTCGCTCGTGCCTCTTGCAACCTTGCTGGGTCTGCTAACCCGTGCGAGTTTAATTTCTTGCACCGCAAGTTCGCCGAGCCACCTCCCTCGTGCCTCTTGCAACCTTGCCCGGCCTGCTAACTTGTGCGAGCTTACTTTCTTGCACCGCAAGTTTGCCGAGCCACCTCGCTCGTGCCTCTTGCAACCTTGCCGGGTCTGCTAGCCCGTCCGACTATACTTTCCTGCTTCGCAATTCGCCGAGCCACCTCGCTCGTGCCTCTTGCAACCTTGCTGGCTCGGCTAACCGATGCGAGTTTAATTTCTTGCGCCGCAAGTTCGCCGGGCAACCTCGCTCGTGCCTCCTGCAACCTTGCGGGGTCTGCTAACCCGTGCGAGTTTCCTTTCGTGCACCGCAAGTTCCCCGAGCCACCTCGCTCGATCCTCTGGCAACCTTGCCGGGTCTGCTAACCCGTTCGACCTAACTTTCATGCACCGCATGTTCGCCGAACCACCTCGCTCGTGCCTCTTGCAACCTTGCCGGGTCTGCTAACCCGTTCGAGCTAACCTTCCTGCACCGCAGGTTCGCCGAGCCACCTCGCTCGTGCCTCTTGCAACCTTGCCCGATCTGCTAACCTGTGCGAGCTTACTTTCTTGCACCGTAAGTTCGCCGAGCCACCTCGCTCCTGCCTCTTGCAACCTTGGCGGGTCTGCTAACAGATGCGAGTTTTATTTCTTGCGCCGCAAGTTCGCCAGGAGACCTCGCTCGTGCCTCTTGCAACCTTGCCGGGTCTGCTAGCCCGTCCGAGTATACTTTCCTGCTTCGCAATTCGCCGAGCCACCTCGCTAGTGCCTCTTGCAACCTTGCTGGCTCGGCTAGCAGATGCGAGTTTAATTTCTTGCGCCGCAAGTTCGCCGGGCAACCTCGCTCGTGCCTCCTGCAACCTTGCGGGGTCTGCAAACCCGTGCGAGTTTACTTTCGTGCACCGCAAGTTCGCCGAGCCACCTCGCTCGATCCTCTTGCAACCTTGCCGGGTCTGCTAACCTGTTCGACCTAACTTTCATGCACCGCATGTTCGCCGAACCACCTTGCTCGTGCCTCTTGCAACCTTGCCGGGTCTGCTAACCCCGTTCGAGCTAACCTTCTTGCACCGCAGGTTCGCCGAGCCACCTCGCTCGTGCCTCTTGGAACCTTGCCGGGTTTGCTAATCCGTGCGAGGTAGCTTTCTTGCACCGCAAGTTCGCCGAGCCACCTCGCTCGTGCCTCTTGCAACCTTGCCCGGTCTGCTAACCTGTGCGAGCTTACTTTCTTGCACCGTAAGTTCGCCGAGCCACCTCGCTCCTGCCTCCTGCAACCTTGGCGGGTCTGCTAACAGATGCGAGTTTAATTTCTTGCGCCGCAAGTTCGCCAGGCAACCTCGCTCGTGCCTCTTGCAACCTTGCTGGGTCTGCTAACCCGTGCGAGTTTAATTTCTTGCACCGCAAGTTCGCCGAGCCACCTCCCTCGTGCGTCTTGCAACCTTGCCCGGCCTGCTAACTTGTGCGAGCTTACTTTCTTGCACCGCAAGTTTGCCGAGCCACCTCGCTCGTGCCTCTTGCAACCTTGCCGGGTCTGCTAGACCGTCCGACTATACTTTCCTGCTTCGCAATTCGCCGAGCCACCTCCCTCGTGCCTCTTGCAACCTTGCTGGCTCGGCTAACCGATGCGAGTTTAATTTCTTGCGCCGCAAGTTCGCCGGGCAACCTCGCTCGTGCCTCCTGCAACCTTGCGGGGTCTGCTAACCCGTGCGAGTTTCCTTTCGTGCACCGCAAGTTCGCCGAGCCACCTCGCTCGATCCTCTGGCAACCTTGCCGGGTCTGCTAACCCGTTCGACCTAACTTTCATGCACCGCATGTTCGCCGAACCACCTCGCTTGTGCCTCTTGCAACCTTGCCGGGTCTGCTAACCCGTTCGAGCTAACCTTCCTGCACCGCAGGTTCGCCGTGCCACCTCGCTCGTGCCTCTTGGAACCTTGCCGGGTTTGCTAATCCGTGCGAGGTAGCTTTCTTGCACCGCAAGTTCGCCGAGCCACCTCGCTCGTGCCTCTTGCAACCTTGCCTGGTCTGCTAACCTGTGCGAGCTTACTTTCTTGCACCGTAAGTTCGCCGAGCCACCTCGCTCCTGCCTCCTGCAACCTTGGCGGGTCTGCTAACAGATGCGAGTTTAATTTCTTGCGCCGCAAGTTCGCCAGGCAACCTCGCTCGTGCCTCTTGCAACCTTGCTGGGTCTGCTAACCCGTGCGAGTTTAATTTCTTGCACCGCAAGTTCGCCGAGCCACCTCCCTCGTGCCTCTTGCAACCTTGCCCGGCCTGCTAACTTGTGCGAGCTTACTTTCTTGCACCGTAAGTTCGCCGAGCCACCTCGCTCCTGCCTCCTGCAACCTTGGCGGGTCTGCTAACAGATGCGAGTTTAATTTCTTGCGCCGCAAGTTCGCCGGGCAACCTCGCTCGTGCCTCCTGCAACCTTGCGGGGTCTGCTAACCCGTGCGAGTTTCCTTTCGTGCACCGCAAGTTCGCCGAGCCACCTCGCTCGATCCTCTGGCAACCTTGCCGGGTCTGCTAACCCGTTCGACCTAACTTTCATGCACCGCATGTTCGCCGAACCACCTCGCTTGTGCCTCTTGCAACCTTGCCGGGTCTGCTAACCCGTTCGAGCTAACCTTCCTGCACCGCAGGTTCGCCGTGCCACCTCGCTCGTGCCTCTTGGAACCTTGCCGGGTTTGCTAATCCGTGCGAGGTAGCTTTCTTGCACTGCAAGTTCGCCGAGCCACCTCGCTCGTGCCTCTTGCAACCTTGCCTGGTCTGCTAACCTGTGCGATCTTACTTTCTTGCACCGTAAGTTCGCCGAGCCACCTCGCTCCTGCCTCCTGCAACCTTGGCGGGTCTGCTAACAGATGCGAGTTTAATTTCTTGCGCCGCAAGTTCGCCAGGCAACCTCGCTCGTGCCTCTTGCAACCTTGCTGGGTCTGCTAACCCGTGCGAGTTTAATTTCTTGCACCGCAAGTTCGCCGAGCCACCTCCCTCGTGCCTCTTGCAACCTTGCCCGGCCTGCTAACTTGTGCGAGCTTACTTTCTTGCACCGCAAGTTTGCCGAGCCACCTCGCTCGTGCCTCTTGCAACCTTGCCGGGTCTGCTAGCCTGTCCGAGTATACTTTCCTGCTTCGCAATTCGCCGAGCCACCTCGCTCGTGCCTCTTGCAACCTTGCTGGCTCGGCTAGCCGATGCGAGTTTAATTTCTTGCGCCGCAAGTTCGCCGGGCAACCTCGCTCGTGCCTCCTGCAACCTTGCGGGGTCTGCTAACCCGTGCGAGTTTACTTTCGTGCACCGCAAGTTCGTCGAGCCACCTCGCTCGATCCTCTTGCAACCTTGCCGGGTCTGCTAACCTGTTCGACCTAACTTTCATGCACCGCATGTTCGCCGAACCACCTCGCTCGTGCCTCTTGCAACCTTGCCGGGTCTGCTAACCCGTTCGAGCTAACCTTCCTGCACCGCAGGTTCGCCGTGCCACCTCGCTCGTGCCTCTTGCAACCTTGCCCGATCTGCTAACCTGTGCGAGCTTACTTTCTTGCACCGTAAGTTCGCCGAGCCACCTCGCTCCTGCCTCTTGCAACCTTGGCCGGTCTGCTAACAGATGCGAGTTTAATTTCTTGCGCCGCAAGTTCGCCAGGCGACCTCGCTCGTGCCTCTTGCAACCTTGCTGGGTCTGCTAACCCGTGCGAGTTTAATTTCTTGCCCGCAAGTTCGCCGAGCAACCTCGCTCGTGCCTCCTACAACCTTGTGGGGTCTACTAACCCGTGCGAGTTTACTTTCTTACACCGCAAGTTCGCCGAGCGACCTCGCTCGTGCCTCCTTGCAGACCTCCGCAAGTTCGCCTACCCACCTCGTTCGTGCCTCTTGCAACCATGCCGGGTTTGGTAACCCGTGCGAGTTTACTTTCCTGCACCGCAAGTTCAAGAACCATCTCGTTCGTGCCTCTTGGAACCCTATCGGGTCTGCTAACCCGTGCGAGATTACTTTCCAGCACAGCAAGTTCGGCGAGCCACCTCGCTCGTGCCTCTTGGAACCTCGCTGTGTCAGCTAAGCTGTGCGAGGTTGCTTTCTTGCACCGCAAGTTCGTCGAACCACCTCGCTCGTGCCTCTTGCAACCTTGCCGGGTCTGCTAACCCGTTCGAGCTAACCTTCCTGCACCGCAGGTTCGCCGAGCCAACTCGCTCGTGCCTCTTGCAACCTTGCCCGGTCTGCTAACCTGTGCGAGCTTACTTTCTTGCACCGTAAGTTCGCCGAGCCACCTCGCTCCTGCCTCTTGCAACCTTGGCGGGTCTGCTAACAGATGCGAGTTTAATTTCTTGCGCCGCAAGTTCGCCAGGCGACCTCGCTCGTGCCCCTTGCAACCTTGCTGGGTCTGCTAACCCGTGCGAGTTTAATTTCTTGCACCGCAAGTTCGCCGAGCAACCTCGCTCGTGCCTCCTGCAACCTTGTAGGGTCTACTAACCCGTGCGAGTTTACTTTCTTACACCGCAAGTTCGCCGAGCGACCTCGCTCGTGCCTCCTTGCAGACCTCCGCAAGTTCGCCTACCCACCTCGTTCGTGCCTCTTGCAACCATGCCGGGTTTGGTAACCCGTGCGAGTTTACTTTCCTGCACCGCAAGTTCAAGAACCATCTCGTTCGTGCCTCTTGGAACCCTATCGGGTCTGCTAACCCGTGCGAGATTACTTTCCAGCACAGCAAGTTCGGCGAGCCACCTCGCTCGTGCCTCTTGGATCCTCGCTGTGTCAGCTAAGCTGTGCGAGGTTGCTTTCTTGCACCGCAAGTTCGCCGAGCCACCTCCCTCGTGCCTCTTGCAACCTTGCCCGGTCTGCTAACTTGTGCGAGCTTACTTTCTTGCACCGCCAGTTCGCCGAGCCACCTCGCTCGTGCCTCTTGCAACCTTGCCGGGTCTGTTAGCCCGTCCGAGTATACTTTCCTGCTTCGCAATTCGCCGAGCCACCTCGCTCGTGCCTCTTGCAACCTTGCCGGGTCTGCTAGCCCGTCCGAGTATACTTTCCTGCTTCGCAATTCGCCGAGCCACCTCGCTCGTGCCTCTTGCAACCTTGCTGGCTCGGCTAGCCGATGCGAGTTTAATTTCTTGCGCCGCAAGTTCGCCGGGCAACCTCGCTCGTGCCTCCTGCAACCTTGCGGGGTCTGCTAACCCGTGCGAGTTTACTTTCGTGCACCGCAAGTTCGCCGAGCCACCTCGCTCGATCCTCTTGCAACCTTGCCGGGTCTGCTAACCTGTTCGACCTAACTTTCATGCACCGCATGTTCGCCGAACCACCTCGCTCGTGCCTCTTGCAACCTTGCCGGGTCTGCTAACCCCGTTCGAGCTAACCTTCCTGCACCGCAGGTTCGCCGAGCCACCTCGCTCGTGCCTCTTGGAACCTTGCCTGGTTTGCTAATCCGTGCGAGGTAGCTTTCTTGCACCGCAAGTTCGCCGAGCCACCTCGCTCGTGCCTCTTGCAACCTTGCCCGGTCTGCTAACCTGTGCGAGCTTACTTTCTTGCACCGTAAGTTCGCCGAGCCACCTCGCTCCTGCCTCTTGCAACCTTGGCGGGTCTGCTAACAGATGCGAGTTTAATTTCTTGCGCCGCAAGATCGCCAGGCAACCTCGCTCGTGCCTCTTGCAACCTTGCTGGGTCTGCAAACCCGTGCGAGTTTAATTTCTTGCACCGCAAGTTCGCCGAGCAACCTCGCTCGTGCCTCCTGCAACCTTGCGGGGTCTACTAACCCGTGCGAGTTTACTTTCTTACACCGCCAGTTCGCCGAGCGACCTCGCTCGTGCCTCTTGCAACCTTGCAGACCTCCGCAAGTTCGCCTACCCACCTCGTTCGTGCCTCTTGCAACCATGCCGGGTCTGGTAACCCGTGCGAGTTTACTTTCCTGCATCGCAAGTTCAAGAACCATCTCGTTCGTGCCTCTTGGAACCCTATCGTGTCTGCTAACCCGTGCGAGATTACTTTTCAGCACCGCAAGTTCGGCGAGCCACCTCGCTAGTGCCTCTTGCAACCTCGCTGTGTCTGCGAAATTGTGCGAGGTTGCTTTTTTGCACCGCAAGTTCGCCGAGCCACCTCCCTCGTGCCTCTTGCAACCTTGCCCGGCCTGCTAACTTGTGCGAGCTAACTTTCTTGCAACGCAAGTTCGCCGAGCCACCTCGCTCGTGCCACTTGCAACCTTGCCGGGTCTGCTAGCCCGTCCGAGTATACTTTCCTGCTTCGCAATTCGCCGAGCCACCTCGCTCGTGCCTCTTGCAACCTTGCTGGCTCGGCTAGCCGATGCGAGTTTAATTTCTTGCGCCGCAAGTTCGCCGGGCAACCTCGCTCGTGCCTCCTGCAACCTTGCGGGGTCTGCTAACCCGTGCGAGTTTACTTTCGTGCACCGCAAGTTCGCCGAGCCACCTCGCTTTATCCTCTTGCAACCTTGCCGGGTCTGCTAACCTGTTCGACCTAACTTTCATGCACCGCATGTTCGCCGAACCACCTCGCTCGTGCCTCTTGCAACCTTGCCGGGTCTGCTAACCCCGTTCGAGCTAACCTTCCTGCACCGCAGGTTCGCCGAGCCACCTCGCTCGTGCCTCTTGGAACCTTGCCGGGTTTGCTAATCCGTGCGAGGTAGCTTTCTTGCACCGCAAGTTCGCCGAGCCACCTCGCTCGTGCCTCTTGCAACCTTGCCCGGTCTGCTAACCTGTGTGCTTACTTTCTTGCACCGTAAGTTCGCCGAGCCACCTCGCTCCTGCCTCTTGCAACCTTGGCGGGTCTGCTAACAGATGCGAGTTTAATTTCTTGCGCCGCAAGATCGCCAGGCAACCTCGCTCGTGCCTCTTGCAACCTTGCTGGGTCTGCAAACCCGTGCGAGTTTAATTTCTTGCACCGCAAGTTCGCCGAGCAACCTCGCTCGTGCCTCCTGCAACCTTGCGGGGTCTACTAACCCGTGCGAGTTTACTTTCTTACACCGCCAGTTCGCCGAGCGACCTCGCTCGTGCCTCTTGCAACCTTGCAGACCTCCGCAAGTTCGCCTACCCACCTCGTTCGTGCCTCTTGCAACCATGCCGGGTCTGGTAACCCGTGCGAGTTTACTTTCCTGCATCGCAAGTTCAAGAACCATCTCGTTCGTGCCTCTTGGAACCCTATCGTGTCTGCTAACCCGTGCGAGATTACTTTCCAGCACCGCAAGTTCGGCGAGCCACCTCGCTAGTGCCTCTTGCAACCTCGCTGTGTCTGCGAAATTGTGCGAGGTTGCTTTTTTGCACCGCAAGTTCGCCGAGCCACCTCCCTCGTGCCTCTTGCAACCTTGCCCGGCCTGCTAACTTGTGCGAGCTAACTTTCTTGCAACGCAAGTTCGCCGAGCCACCTCGCTCGTGCCACTTGCAACCTTGCCGGGTCTGCTAGCCCGTCCGAGTATACTTTCCTGCTTCGCAATTCGCCGAGCCACCTCGCTCGTGCCTCTTGCAACCTTGCTGGCTCGGCTAGCCGATGCGAGTTTAATTTCTTGCGCCGCAAGTTCGCCGGGCAACCTCGCTCGTGCCTCCTGCAACCTTGCGGGGTCTGCTAACCCGTGCGAGTTTACTTTCGTGCACCGCAAGTTCGCCGAGCCACCTCGCTCTATCCTCTTGCAACCTTGCCGGGTCTGCTAACCTGTTCGACCTAACTTTCATGCACCGCATGTTCGCCGAACCACCTCGCTCGTGCCTCTTGCAACCTTGCCGGGTCTGCTAACCCCGTTCGAGCTAACCTTCCTGCACCGCAGGTTCGCCGAGCCACCTCGCTCGTGCCTCTTGGAACCTTGCCGGGTTTGCTAATCCGTGCGAGGTAGCTTTCTTGCACCGCAAGTTCGCCGAGCCACCTCGCTCGTGCCTCTTGCAACCTTGCCCGGTCTGCTAACCTGTGCGAGCTTACTTTCTTGCACCGTAAGTTCGCCGAGCCACCTCGCTCCTGCCTCTTGCAACCTTGGCGGGTCTGCTAACAGATGCGAGTTTAATTTCTTGCGCCGCAAGTTCGCCAGGCAACCTCGCTCGTGCCTCTTGAAACCTTGCTGGGTCTGCTAACCCGTGCGAGTTTAATTTCTTGAACCGCAAGTTCGCCGAGCAACCTCGCTCGTGCCTCCTGCAACCTTGCGGGGTCTACTAACCCGTGCGAGTTTACTTTCTTACACCGCAAGTTCGCCGAGCGACCTCGCTCGTGCCTCTTGCAACCTTGCAGACCTCCGCAAGTTCGCCTACCCACCTCGTTCGTGCCTCTTGCAACCATGCCGGGTCTGGTAACCCGTGCGAGTTTACTTTCCTGCACCGCAAGTTCAAGAACCATCTCGTTCGTGCCTCTTGGAACCCTATCGGGTCTGCTAACCCGTGCGAGATTACTTTCCAGCACAGCAAGTTCGGCGAGCCACCTCGCTCGTGCCTATTGGAACCTCGTTGTGTCTGCTAAGCTGTGCGAGGTTGCTTTCTTGCACCGCAAGTTCACCGAGCCACCTCCCTCGTGCCTCTTGCAACCTTGCCCGGTCTGCTAACTTGTGCGAGCTTACTTTCTTGCACTGCCAGTTCGCCGAGCCACCTCTCTCGTGCCTCTTGCAACCTTGCCGGGTCTGCTAGCCCGTCCGAGTATACTTTCCTGCTTCGCAATTCGCCGAGGCACCTCGCTCGTGCCTCTTGCAACCTTGCTGGTTCGGCTAACCGATGCGAGTTTAATTTCTTGCGCCGCAAGTTCGCCGGGCAACCTCGCTCGTGCCTCTTGCAACCTTGCGGGGTCTTCTAACCCGTGCGAGTTTACTTTCGTGCACCGCAAGTTCGCCGAGCCACCTCGCTCGATCCTCTTGCAACCTTGCCGGGTCTGCTAACCCGTTTGACCTACTTTTCATGCACCGCATGTTCGCCGAACCACCTCGCTCGTGCCTCTTGCAACCTTGCCGGGTCTGCTAACCCGTGCGAGTTTACTTTCTTGCATCGCAAGTTCGCCTAGCCATCTCGCTCGAGCCTCTTGCAATCTTGCCGGGTTTGCTAACCCGTGCGAGTTTACTTTCCTGCATCGCAAGTTCGCTGAGCCACCTTGCTCGTGCCTCTAGCAGCCTTCCCGGGTATGCTAACCCGTGCGAGCTTACTTTCCTGCACCTTAAGTTCGCCGTGCCACCACGCTCGTGCCTCTTGCAACGTTACCGGGTCTGCTAACCCGTGCGAGTTTTATTTCTTCAACCGCATGTTCGCCGAGCCACCTCGCTCGTGCCTCTTGCAACCTTGACGGGTCTGCTAACCCGTGCGAGCTTATTTTTCTGCACCATATGTTCGCCGAGCCAACTCGCTCGTGCCTCTAGCAACATTGCTGGGTGTGCTAACCCGTGCGAGTTTACTTTCCTGCAGCGCAAGTTCGCCGAGCCAACTCGCTCGTGCCTCTTGCAACCTTGCCGGGTCTGCTAACCCGTGCGAGCTTACTTTCCTGCACCGCAAGTTCGCCGAGCCACCTCGCTCGTGCCTCTTGCAACGTTACCGGGTCTGCTAACCCGTGCGAGTTTTATTTCTTCAACCGCATGTTCGCCGAGCCAACTCGCTCGTGCCTCTTGCAACCTTGCCGGGTCCGCTAACCCGTGCGAGCTTATTTTTCTGCACCATATGTTCTCCGAGCCACCTTGCTCGTGCCTCTTGCAACCTTGCTGGGTCTGCTAACCCGTACGAGATTACTTTCCTGCAGCGCAAGTTCGCCGAGCCAACTCGCTCGTGCCTCTTGCAACCTTGCCGGGTCTGCTAACCCGTGCGAGCTTACTTTCCTGCACCGCAAGTTCGCCGAGCCACCTCGCTCGTGCCTCTTGCAACCTTGTCGGGTCTGCTAACCCGTGCGAGATTAATTTCCTGCATCGCAAGTTCGCCGAGCCAACTCGCTCGTACCTCCTGCAACCTCGCCGGGTCTGCTAACCCGTGCGAGTTTACTTTCTTGCAACGCAAGTTCGCCGAGTCACCTCGCTCGTGCCTCTTGCAACCTCGTCGGGTTTGCTAATCCGTGCGAGATTACTTTCCGGCACCGTAAGTTCGTTGAGCCACCTCCCTCATGCCTCTTGCAACCTTTCCGGGTCTGCTAATCCTTGCGAGCTTACTTTCTTGTATCGCAATTTCGCCTAGCCATCTCTCTCATGCCTCTTGCAATCTTGCCGGGTTTGCTAACCCGTGCGAGTTTACTTTCCTGCATCGCAAGTTCGCTGAGCCACCTTGCTCGTGCCTCTAGCAGCCTTCCCGGGTATGCTAACCCCGTGCGAGCTTACTTTCCTGCACCTTAAGTTCGCCGTGCCACCTCGCTCGTGCCTCTTGCAACGTTGTCGGGTCTGCTAATCCGTGCGAGCTTACTTTCTTGCATCGCAATTTCGCCTAGCCATCTCGCTCGTGCCTCTTGCAACCTTGCCGGGTCTGCTAACCCGTGCGAGCTTACTTTTCTGCACCGCATGTTCTCCGAGCCACCTCGCTCGTGCCTCTTGCAACCTTGACGGGTCTGCTAACCCGTGCGAGTTTACTTTCTTGCAACGCAAGTTCGCCGAGTCACCTCGCTCGTGCCTTTTGAAACCTTGTCGGGTTTGCTAATCCGTGCGAGATTACTTTCCTGCACCGCAACTTCGTTGAGCCACCTCCCTCATGCCTCTTGCAACCTTTCCGGGTCTGCTAATCCTTGCGAGCTTACTTTCTTGCATCGCAATTTCGCCTAGCCATCTCGCTCGTGCCTCTTGCAATATTGCCGGGTTTGCAAACCCGTGCGAGTTTACTTTCCTGCATCGCAAGTTCGCGGAGCCAACTCGCTCGTGCCTCTTGCAACCTTGCCGGGTCTGCTAACCCGTGCGAGCTTACTTTTCTGCACCGCATGTTCTCCGAGCCACCTCGCTCGTGCCTCTTGCAACCTTGACGGGTCTGCTAACCCGTGCGAGTTTACTTTCTTGCAACGCAAGTTCGCCGAGTCACCTCGCTCGTGCCTCTTGAAACCTTGTCGGGTTTGCTAATCCGTGCTAGATTACTTTCCTGCACCGCGTGTTCTCCGAGCCACCTCGCTCGTGCCTCTTGCAACCTTGACGGGTCTGCTAACCCGTGCGAGTTTACTTTCTTGCAACGCAAGTTCGCCGAGTCACCTCGCTCGTGCCTCTTGCAATCTTGCCGGGTTTACAAACCCGTGCGAGTTTACTTTCTTGCATCGCAAGTTCGCTGAGCCATCTCGCTCGTGCCTCTTGCAGCCATGCCGGGTCTGGTAACCCGTGCGAGTTTACTTTCCTGCACCGCAAGTTCAAGAACCATCTCGTTCGTGCCTCTTGGAACCCTGTCGGGTCTGCTAACCCGTGCGAGATTACTTTCCAGCACAGCAAGTTCGGCGAGCCACCTCGCTCGTGCCTCTTGGAACCTCGCTGTGTCTGCTAAGCGGTGCGAGGTTGCTTTCTTGCACCGCAAGTTCGCCGAGCCACCTCCCTCGTGCCTCTTGCAACCTTGCCCGGCCTGCTAACTTGTGCGAGCTTACTTTCTTGCACCGCAAGTTTGCCGAGCCACCTCGCTCGTGCCTCTTGCAACCTTGCCGGGTCTGCTAGCCCGTCCGACTATACTTTCCTGCTTCGCAATTCGCCGAGCCACCTCGCTCGTGCCTCTTGCAACCTTGCTGGCTCTGCTAACCGATGCGAGTTTAATTTCTTGCGCCGCAAGTTCGCCGGGCAACCTCGCTCGTGCCTCCTGCAACCTTGCGGGGTCTGCTAACCAGTGCGAGTTTACTTTCGTGCACCGCAAGTTCGCCGAGCCACCTCGCTCGATCCTCTTGCAACCTTGCCGGGTCTGCTAACCCGTTCGACCTAACTTTCATGCACCGCATGTTCGCCGAACCACCTCGCTCGTGCCTCTTGCAACCTTGCCGGGTCTGCTAACCCGTTCGAGCTAACCTCCCTGCACCGCAGGTTCGCCGAGCCACCTCGCTCCTGCCTCTTGGAACCTTGCCGGGTTTGCTAATCCGTGCGAGGTAGCTTTCTTGCACCGCAAGTTCGCCGAGCCACCTCGCTCGTGCCTCTTGCAACCTTGCCCGGTCTGCTAACCTGTGCGAGCTTACTTTCTTGCACCGTAAGTTCGCCGAGCCACCTCGCTCGTGCCTCCTGCAACCTTGCGGGGTCTACTAACCCGTGCGAGTTTACTTTCTTACACCGCAAGTTCGCCGAGCAACCTCGCTCGTGCCTCTTGCAACCTTGCAGACCTCCGCAAGTTCGCCTACCCACCTCGTTCGTGCCTCTTGCAACCATGCCGGGTCTGGTAACCCCTGGGAGTTTAATTTCCTGCACCGCAAGTTCAAGAACCATCTCGTTTGTGCCTCTTGGAACCCTATCGGGTCTGCTAACCCGTGCGAGATTACTTTCCAGCACCGCAAGTTCGGCGAGCCACCTCGCTCGTGCCTCTTGGAACCTCGCTGTGTCTGCGAAATTGTGCGAGGTTGCTTTTTTGCACCGCAAGTTCGCCGAACCACCTCCCTCGTGCCTCTTGCAACCTTGCCCGGCCTGCTAACTTGTGCGAGCTTACTTTCTTGCACCGCAAGTTTGCCGAGCCACCTCGCTCGTGCCACTTGCAACCTTGCCGGGTCTGCTAGCCCGTCCGAGTATACTTTCCTGCTTCGCAATTCGCCGAGCCACCTCGCTCGTGCCTCTTGCAACCTTGCTGGCTAGGCTAGCCGATGCGAGTTTAATTTCTTGCGCCGCAAGTTCGCCGGGCAACCTCGCTCGTGCCTCCTGCAACCTTGCGGGGTCTGCTAACCCGTGCGAGTTTACTTTCGTGCACCGCAAGTTCGCCGAGCCACCTCGCTCGATCCTCTTGCAACCTTGCCGGGTCTGCTAACCTGTTCGACCTAACTTTCATGCACCGCATGTTCGCCGAACCACCTCGCTCGTGCCTCTTGCAACCTTGCCGGGTCTGCTAACCCGTTCGAGCTAACCTCCCTGCACCGCAGGTTCGCCGAGCCACCTCGCTCGTGCCTCTTGGAACCTTGCCGGTTTGCTAATCCGTGCGAGGTAGCTTTCTTGCACCGCAAGTTCGCCGAGCCACCTCGCTCGTGCCTCTTGCAACCTTGCCCGGTCTGCTAACCTGTGCGAGCTTACTTTCTTGCACCGTAAGTTCGCCGAGCCACCTCGCTCCTGCCTCTTGCAACCTTGGCGGGTCTGCTAACAGATGCGAGTTTAATTTCTTGCGCCGCAAGTTCGCCAGGCAACCTCGCTCGTGTCTCTTGAAACCTTGCTGGGTCTGCTAACCCGTGCGAGTTTAATTTCTTGAACCGCAAGTTCGCCGAGCAACCTCGCTCGTGCCTCCTGCAACCTTGCGGGGTCTACTAACCCGTGCGAGTTTACTATCTTACACCGCAAGTTCGCCGAGCGACCTCGCTCGTGCCTCTTGCAACCTTGCAGACCTCCGCAAGTTCGCCTACCCACCTCGTTCGTGCCTCTTGCAACCATGCCGGGTCTGGTAACCCGTGCGAGTTTACTTTCCTGCACCGCAAGTTCAAGAACCATCTCGTTCGTGCCTCTTGGAACCCTATCGGGTCTGCTAACCCGTGCGAGATTACTTTCCAGCACCGCAAGTTCGGCGAGCCACCTCGCTCGTGCCTCTTGGAACCTCGCTGTGTCTGCGAAATTGTGCGAGGTTGCTTTTTTGCACCGCAAGTTCGCCGAGCCACCTCCCTCGTGCCTCTTGCAACCTTGCCCGCCCTGCTAACTTGTGCGAGCTTACTTTCTTGCACCGCAAGTTTGCCGAGCCACCTCGCTCGTGCCACTTGCAACCTTGCCGGGTCTGCTAGCCCGTCCGAGTATACTTTCCTGCTTCGCAATTCGCCGAGCCACCTCGCTCGTGCCTCTTGCAACCTTGCTGGCTAGGCTAGCCGATGCGAGTTTAATTTCTTGCGCCGCAAGTTCGCCGGGCAACCTCGCTCGTGCCTCCTGCAACCTTGCGGGGTCTGCTAACCCGTGCGAGTTTACTTTCGTGCACCGCAAGTTCGCCGAGCCACCTCGCTCGATCCTCTTGCAACCTTGCCGGGTCTGCTAACCTGTTCGACCTAACTTTCATGCACCGCATGTTCGCCGAACCACCTCGCTCGTGCCTCTTGCAACCTTGCCGGGTCTGCTAACCCGTTCGAGCTAACCTCCCTGCACCGCAGGTTCGCCGAGCCACCTCGCTCGTGCCTCTTGGAACCTTACCGGGTTTGCTAATCCGTGCGAGGTAGCTTTCTTGCACCGCAAGTTCGCCGAGCCACCTCGCTCGTGCCTCTTGCAACCTTGCCCGGTCTGCTAACCTGTGCGAGCTTACTTTCTTGCACCGTAAGTTCGCCGAGCCACCTCGCTCCTGCCTCTTGCAACCTTGGCGGGTCTGCTAACAGATGCGAGTTTAATTTCTTGCGCCGCAAGTTCGCCAGGCAACCTCGCTCGTGTCTCTTGAAACCTTGCTGGGTCTGCTAACCCGTGCGAGTTTAATTTCTTGAACCGCAAGTTCGCCGAGCAACCTCGCTCGTGCCTCCTGCAACCTTGCGGGTCTACTAACCCGTGCGAGTTTACTTTCTTACACCGCAAGTTCGCCGAGCGACCTCGCTCGTGCCTCTTGCAACCTTGCAGACCTCCGCAAGTTCGCCTACCCACCTCGTTCGTGCCTCTTGCAACCATGCCGGGTCTGGTAACCCGTGCGAGTTTACTTTCCTGCACCGCAAGTTCAAGAACCATCTCGTTCGTGCCTCTTGGAACCCTATCGGGTCTGCTAACCCGTGCGAGATTACTTTCCAGCACCGCAAGTTCGGCGAGCCACCTCGCTCGTGCCTCTTGGAACCTCGCTGTGTCTGCGAAATTGTGCGAGGTTGCTTTTTTGCACCGCAAGTTCGCCGAGCCACCTCCCTCGTGCCTCTTGCAACCTTGCCCGGCCTGCTAACTTGTGCGAGCTTACTTTCTTGCAACGCAAGTTCGCCGAGCCACCTCGCTCGTGCCACTTGCAACCTTGCCGGGTCTGCTAGCCCGTCCGAGTATACTTTCCTGCTTCGCAATTCGCCGAGCCACCTCGCTCGTGCCTCTTGCAACCTTGCTGGCTCGGCTAGCCGATGCGAGTTTAATTTCTTGCGCCGCAAGTTCGCCGGGCAACCTCGCTCGTGCCTCCTGCAACCTTGCGGGGTCTGCTAACCCGTGCGAGTTTACTTTCGTGCACCGCAAGTTCGCCGAGCCACCTCGCTCGATCCTCTTGCAACCTTGCCGGGTCTGCTAACCTGTTCGACCTAACTTTCATGCACCGCATGTTCGCCGAACCACCTCGCTCGTGCCTCTTGCAACCTTGCCGGGTCTGCTAACCCCGTTCGAGCTAACCTTCCTGCACCGCAGGTTCGCCGAGCCACCTCGCTCGTGCCTCTTGGAACCTTGCCGGGTTTGCTAATCCGTGCGAGGTAGCTTTCTTGCACCGCAAGTTCGCCGAGCCACCTCGCTCGTGCCTCTTGCAACCTTGCCCGGTCTGCTAACCTGTGCGAGCTTACTTTCTTGCACCGTAAGTTCGCCGAGCCACCTCGCTCCTGCCTCTTGCAACCTTGGCGGGTCTGCTAACAGATGCGAGTTTAATTTCTTGCGCCGCAAGTTCGCCAGGCAACCTCGCTCGTGCCTCTTGAAACCTTGCTGGGTCTGCTAACCCGTGCGAGTTTAATTTCTTGAACCGCAAGTTCGCCGAGCAACCTCGCTCGTGCCTCCTGCAACCTTGCGGGGTCTACTAACCCGTGCGAGTTTACTTTCTTACACCGCAAGTTCGCCGAGCGACCTCGCTCGTGCCTCTTGCAACCTTGCAGACCTCCGCAAGTTCGCCTACCCACCTCGTTCGTGCCTCTTGCAACCATGCCGGGTCTGGTAACCCGTGCGAGTTAACTTTCCTGCACCGCAAGTTCAAGAACCATCTCGTTCGTGCCTCTTGGAACCCTATCGGGTCTGCTAACCCGTGCGAGATTACTTTCCAGCACAGCAAGTTCGGCGAGCCACCTCGCCCGTGCCTCTTGGAACCTCGCTGTGTCTGCTAAGCTGTGCGAGGTTGCTTTCTTGCACCGCAAGTACGCCGAGCCACCTCCCTCGTGCCTCTTGCAACCTTGCCCGGTCTGCTAACTTGTGCGAGCTTACTTTCTTGCACCGCCAGTTCGCCGAGCCACCTCGCTCGTGCCTCTTGCAACCTTGCCGGGTCTGCTAGCCCGTCCGAGTATACTTTCCTGCTTCGCAATTCGCCGAGGCACCTCGCTCGTGCCTCTTGCAACCTTGCTGGCTCGGCTAACCGATGCGAGTTTAATTTCTTGCGCCGCAAGTTCGCCGAGCATCCTCGCTCGTGCCTCTTGGAACCTTGCGGGGTCTTCTAACCCGTGCGAGTTTACTTTCGTACACCGCAAGTTCGCCGAGCCACCTCGCTCGATCCTCTTGCAACCTTGCCGGGTCTGCTAACCCGTTCGACCTAACTTTCATGCACCGCATGTTCGCCGAACCACCTCTCTCGTGCCTCTTGCAACCTTGCCGGGTCTGCTAACCCGTTCGAGCTAACCTTACTGCACCGCAGGTTCGCCGAGCCACCTCGCTCGTGCCTCTTGGAACCTTGCCGGGTTTGCTAATCCGTGCGAGGTAGCTTTCTTGCACCGCAAGTTCGCCGAGCCACCTCGCTCGTGCCTCTTGCAACCTTGCCCGGTCTGCTAACCTGTGCGAGCTTACTTTCTTGCACCGTAAGTTCGCCGAGCCACCTCGCTCCTGCCTATTGCAACCTTGGTGGGTCTGCTAACAGATGCGAGTTTAATTTATTGCGCCGCAAGTTCGCCAGGCAACCTCGCTCGTGCCTCCTGCAACGTTGCGGGGTCTGCTAACCGGTGCCAGTTTACCCTATTGCACCCCAAGTTCGCCGAGCCACCTCGCTTGTTCCTCTTGCAACCTTGCCAGGTCTGTTAATCCGTGTGAGTTTACCTTCTTGCACCGCAAGTTCGCCTAAGCACCTCGCTCGTGCCCCATGAAAACTTGCCAGGTCAGCTAACTCGTGCGAGTTTACTTTCCACCACCGCAAGTTAGCCAAACCACCTCGCTCGTGCCCATCGAAACCTTGCCGGGTTTGCTAACCCGTCCAAGTTTACTTTCTTACACCGCAAGTTCATTGAGCCACCTCGCTCGTGCCCCTCGTAACCTTGCCGAGTCAGCAAATCCGTGCGAGTTTACTTTCCTGCACCGCAAGATTGAAAAGCCACCTCGCTCGTGCCTCTTGCAACCTTGCCGGGTCAGCTATCCCGTGAGAGATTACTTTCCTGCACCACAAGTTCGCAGAGCCACCTCGCTCGTGCCTCCTGCAACCTTGTCGGGTCTGCTAACCCGTGCGAGCTTACTTTCCTGCGTCGCAAGTTCGACGAGCCACCTCCCTCGTGCCTCTTGCAACCTTGCCGGGTCTGCTAATCAGTGCTAGTTTACTTTCTTGCACGGCAAGTTCTTCGAACTACCTCGTTCGTGCCTCTTGCAAACTTGCCGGGTCTGCTAACCCGTGCGAGTTTACTTCCCTGCACCACAAGTCCTCCGAACCACCTCCCTCGTGCCTCCTGCAACCTTGCTGTGTCTGCTAGGCCGTGCGAGTATACTTTCTTGAACCGCAAGTTCGCCGAGCGACCTCACTCGTGCCACTTGCAACCCTGCCGGGTCTGCTAGCCCGTGCGAGTTTACTTTCCTGCACCGCATGTTCGCCGAGCCACCTCGCTCGTGCCTCATGCAACCCTGCCGGATCTGCTAGCCCGTGCGAGTTTACTTTCGTGCACCGCAAGTTCGCCGAGCCACCTCGCTCGTGCCTCTTGCAACCTTGCCGGGCCTGCTAACCCGTTCGAGCTAACTTTCTTGCACCGCAAGTTCGCCGAGCCACCTCGGTCGTGCCTCTTGCAACCTTGCCGGGTCTGCTAACCCGTTCGAGCTAACTTTCCTGCACCGCAGGTTCGCCGAGCCACCTCGCTCGTGCCTCTTGGAACCTTGCCGGGTCTGCTAACCCGTGCGAGTTTACTCTCTTGCACCGCATGTTCGCCGACCAACCTCGCTCATGCCTCTTGCAACCTTGCCGGGTCTTCTAATCCGTGTGAGTTTACTTTCTTACACTGCAATTTCGCCTAGCCACCTCGCTCGTGCCCCATGCAAACTTGCCAATTCTGCTAACTCGTGCGAGTTTACTTTCCTGCACCGCAAGTTTGCCGAGCCACCTCGTTCGTGCCTCTTGCAACCTTGCCGGGTCAGCTATCCCGTGAGAGATTACTTTCATGCACCACAAGTTCGCCGAGCCACCTCGCTCGTGCCTCTTGCAACCTTGTCGGGTCTGCTAACCCGTGCGAGCTTACTTTCCTACGCCGCAAGTTCGACGAGCCACCTCCCTCATGCCTCTTACAACCTTGCCGGGTCCGCTAATCCGTGCTTGTTTACTTTCCTGCACCACAAGTTCTCCGAACCACCTCGCTCGTGCCTCCTGCAACCTTGCTGGGTCTGCTAACCCGTGCGAGTATACTTTCTTGAACCGTAAGTTCTCCGAGCGACCTCGTTCCTGCCACTTGCAACCTTGCCGGGTCTGCCAACCCGTGCAAGCTTACTTTCCTGCACCGCAAGTTCGCCGAGCCACCTCGCTCGTGCCTCATGCAACCTTGCCCGGTCTGCTAACTCGTGCGAGCGTACTTTCCTACACCGCATGTTCGCCGAGCCACCTCGCTCGTGCCTCTTGCAACCCTGCCGGGTCTGCTAGCCCGTGCGAGTTTACTTTCCTGCACCGCAATTCGCCAACCACCTCGTTCGTGCCTCTTGCAACCTTGTTGGGTCTGCTAACCCGTGCGAGTTTAATATCTTGTACCGCATGTTCGCCGAGCAACCTCGCTCGTGCCTCCTGCAACCTTGCGGGGTCTGCTAACCCGTGCGAGTTTACTTTCGTGCACCGCAAGTTGCCGAGACACCTCGCTCGATCCTCTTGCAACCTTGCCGGGTCTGCTAACCCGGTCGACCTAACTTTCTTGCACCGCATGTTCGCCGAGCCACCTCGCTCGTGCCTCTTGCAACCTTACCGGGTCTACTAACCCGTTCGAGCTAACCTTCCTGCACCGCAGGTTCGCCGAGCCACCTCGCTTGTGCCTCTTGGAGCCTTGTCGGGTTTGCTAATCCGTGCGAGGTAGCTTTCTTGCACCGAAAGTTCGCCGAGCCAACTCGCTCGTGCCTCTTGCAACCTTGCCCGGTCTGCTAACCTGTGCGAGCTTACTTTCTTGCACCGCAAGTTCACCGAGCCAACCCGCTCCTGCATCTTACAACCTTGCCGGGTCTGCTAGCCCGTCCGAGTATACTTTCCTGCACCGCAATTCGCCGAGCCACCTCGCTCGTGGCTCTTGCAACCTTATTGGCGCTGCTAATCGGTGAGAGTTTACTTTCTTGCACCGCAAGTTCGCCGGGCAACCTCGCTCGTGCCTCCTGCAACCTTGAGGGCTCTGCTAACCCGTGCGAGTTTACTTTTTTGCACCACAAGTTCGCCGAGCCACCTCGCTCGTGCCTCCTGCAACCTTGAGGGGTCTGCTAACCCGTGCGAGTTTACTCTCTTGCTCCGCAAGTTCGCCGAGCCACCTCGCTCCTGCCTCTTGCAACCTTGCCGGGTCTGCTAATCCGTGCGAGTTTACTTTCTTACACCGCAATTTCGCCTAGCCACCTCGCTCGTGCCCCTTGCAAGCTTGCCGGGTCTGCTAATCCGTGCGAGGCTACTTTCCTGCACCGTAAATTCGCCGAACCACCTCGTTCGTGCCTCTCGCAACCTTGCAGGGTCAGCTATCCCGTGAGAGATTACTTTCCTGCACCACAAGTTCACTGAGCTACCTCGCTCATGCCTCTGGCAACCTTGCCGGGAATGCTAACCCGTGCAAGCTTACTTTCCTGCGCCGCAAGTTCGCCGAGCCTACTCCCTCGTGCCTCTTGCAAAATTGCCAGGTCTGCTAATCCGTGCGAGTTTACTTTCGTGCATCGCAAGTTCATCGAACTACCTCGTTCGTGCCTCTTGCAAACTTGTCGCAAGCTCGCCGAGCCACCTCGCTCATGCCTCCTGCAACGTTACTGGGTCTGCTAACCCAGGCGAGTTTACTTTCTTCCACCGCAAGTTCGCCGAGCCACCTCGCTCGTGCCCCTTTTAATCTTGCCGAGTCTGTTAAGTTGTGCGAGCTTACTTTCTTGCACCGCAAGTTCGCCGATCCACCTCGCTCTGGCCTCTTGCAACCTTGCCGGGTCTGCTAGCCCGTCCGAGTTTACTATCCTGCACCACAATTCACCGAGCCACTTGCCCCGTGCCTCTTGAAACCTTGCTGGGTCTGCTAACCCGTGCGAGTTTAATTTCTTGCACCGCAAGTTCGCCGAGCAACCTCGCTCGTGCCTCCTGCAACCTTGCGGGGTCTACTAACCCGTGCGAGTTTACTTTCTTATACCGCAAGTTCGCCGAGCGACCTCGCTCGTGCCTCTTGCAACCTTGCAGACCTCCGCAAGTTCGCCTACCCACCTCGTTCGTGCCTCTTGCAACCATGCCGGGTCTGGTAACCCGTGCGAGTTTACTTTCCTGCACCGCGAGTTCAAGAACCATCTCGTTCGTGCCTCTTGGAACCCTATCGGGTCTGCTAACCCGTGCGAGATTACTTTCCAGCACCGCAAGTTCGGCGAGCCACCTCGCTCGTCCCTCTTGGAACCTCGCTGTGTCTGCTAAGCTGTGCGAGGTTGCTTTCTTGCACCGCAAGTTCGCCGAGCCACCTCCCTCGTGCCTCTTGCAACCTTGCCCGGTCTGCTAACTTGTGCGAGCTTACTTTCTTGCACCGCCAGTTTGCCGAGCCACCTCGCTCGTGCCTCTTGCAACCTTGCCGGGTCTGCTAGCCCGTCCGAGTATACTTTCCTGCTTCGCAATTCGCCGAGCCACCTCGCTCGTGCCTCTTGCAACCTTGCTGGCTCGGCTAACCCATGGGAGTTTAATTTCTTGCGCCGCAAGTTCGCCGGGCAACCTCGCTCGTGCCTCCTGCAACCTTGGGGGCTCTGCTAACCCATGCGAGTTTACCCTATTGCACCGCAAGTTCGCCGAGCCACCTCGCTCGTGCCCCATGAAAACTTGCCAGGTCAGCGAAATCGTGCGAGTTTACTTTCCAGCACCGCAAGTTAGCCGAACCACCTCGCTCGTGCCCATCGCAACCTTGCCGGGTTTGCTAACCCGAGCGAGTTTACGTTCTTGCACGGCAAGTTCATTGAGCCACCTCGCTCGTGCCCCTTGCAACCTTGCCGAGTCTGCAAATCCGTGCGAGTTTACTTTCCTGCACCGCAAGTTCGCCAAGCCACCTCGTTCGTGCCTCTTGCAAACTTGCCGGGTCAGCTATCCCGTGAGGGATTACTTTCCTGCACCACAAGTTCGCCGAGCCAACTCGCTCGTGCCTCTTGCAACCTTGTCGGGTCTTCTAACCCGTGCGAGCTTACTTTCCTGCGCTGCAAGTTCGACGAGCCACCTCCCTCGTGCCTCTTGCAACCTTGCCGGGTCTGCTAATCCGTGCGAGTTTTCTTTCTTGCACGGCAAGTTCTTCGAACTACCTCGTTCGTGCCTCTTGCAAACTTGCCGGGTCTACTAACCCGTGCCAGTTTACTTTCCTGCACCCCAAGTTCTCCGAACCACCTCGCTCGTGCCTCCTGCAACTTCGCTGGGTCTGCTAACCCGTGCGAGTTTACTTTCTTGAACCGCAAGTTCGCCAAGCCACCTCGCTCGTGCCCCTTGCAACCTTGCCGGGTCTGCTAACCCGTGCGAGCTTACTTTGCTGCACCGCAAGTTCGCCGAGCCACCTCGCTCGTGCCTTATGCAACCTTGCCCGGTCTGCTAACTCGTGCGGGCGTACTTTCCTGCACCGCATGTTCGCCGAGCCACCTCGCTCGTGCCTCTTGCAACCCTGCCGGGTCTGCTACCCCGCGCGAGTTTACTTTCCTGCACCGCAATTCGCCAAGCCACCTCGTTCGTGCCTCTTGCAACCTTGCTGGGTCTGCTAACCCGTGCGAGGTAATTTCTTGCGCCGCATGTACGCCGAGCAACCTCGCTCGTGCCTCATGCAACCTTGAGGGGACTGCTAACCCGTGCGAGTTTACTTTCTTGCACCGCAAATTCGCCGAGCCACCTCGCTCGTGCCTCTTGCAACCTTGCCAGGTCTGCTGACCCGTGCGAGATTACTTTCCTGCACTGCAGGTTCGCCGAGCCACCTCGCTCGTGCCTCTTGGAACCTTGCCGGGTTTACTAATCCGTGCGAGGTGGCTTTCTTGCACCGCAAGTTCGCCGAGCCACCTCGCTCGTGCCTCTTGCAACCTTGCTGGGTCTGCTAACCCGTGCGAGTTTAATTTCTTGCACCGCATGTTCGCCGAGCAATCTCACTCATGCCTCCTGCAACCTTGCGGGGTCAGCTAACCCGTGCGAGTTTACTTTCGTGCACCGCAAGTTCGCCGAGCCACCACGGTCGTGCCTCTTGCAACCTTGATGGGTCTGCTAACCCGTGCGAGTTTAATTTCTTGCACCGCATGTTCGCCGAGCAATCTCACTCATCCCTCCTGCAACCTTGCGGGGTCTGCTAACCCGTGCGAGTTTGCTTTCCTGCACCGCAGGTTCGCCGAGCCACCTCGCTCGTGCCTCTTAGAACCTTGCCGGGTTTGCTAATCCGTGCGAGGTGGCTTCCTTGCACCGCAAGTTCGCCGAGCCAACTCGCTCCTGCATCTTACAACCTTGCCGGGTCTGCTAGCCCGTCCGAGTATACTTTCCTGCACCTCAATTCGCCCAGCCACCTCGCTCGTGGGTCTTGCAACCTTGCTGGCTCTGCTAACCGGTGAGAGTTTAATTTCTTGCACTGCAAGTTCGCCGGACAACCTCACTCGTGCCTCCTGCAACCTTGAGGGGTCTGCTAACCAGTGCGAGTTTACTTTCTTGCACCGCAAGTTCACCGAGCCACCTCGCTCGTGCCTCCTGCAACCTTGCCGGGTCTGCTAACCCGTGCGAGTTTACTCTCTAGCACCGCAAGTTCGCCGACCAACCTCGCTCGTGCCTCTTGCAACCTTGCCGGGTCTTCTAATCCGTGTGAGTTTACTTACTTACACTGCAATTTCGCCTAGCCACCTCGCTCGTGCCCCATGCAAACTTGCCAAGTCTGCTAACTCGTGCGAGTTTACTTTCCTGCACTGCAAGTTTGCCGAGCCACCTCGTTCGTGCCTCTTGCAACCTTGCCGGGTTAGCTATCCCGTGAGAGATTTCTTTCATGCACCACAAGTTCGCCGAGCCACCTCGCTCGTGCCTCTTGCAACCTTGTCGGGTCTGCTAACCCGTGCGAGCTTACTTTCCTGCGCCGCAAGTTCGACGAGCCACCTCCCTCGTGCCTCTTGCAACCTTGCCGGGTCCGCTTACCCGTGCGAGTATACTTTCTTGAACCGTAAGTTCTCCGAGCGACCTCGTTCCTGCCACTCGCAACCTTGCTGGGTATGCTAACCCATGCAAGCTTACTTTCCTGCACCGCAAGTTCGCCGAGCCACCTCGCTCGTGCCTCATGCAACCTTGCCCGGTCTGCTAACTCGTGCGAGCATACTTTCCTGCACCGCATGTTCGCCGTGCCACCTCGCTCGTGCCTCTTGCAACCCTGTCGGGTCTGCTAGCCCATGCGAGTTTACTTTCCGGCACCGCAATTCGCCAACCACATCGTTCGTCCCTCTTGCAACCTTGTTGGGTCTGCTGACCCGTGCGAGTTTAATTTCTTGTACCGCATGTTCGCCGAGCAACCTCGCTCGTGCCTCCTGCATCCTTGCGGGGTCTGCTAACCCGTGCGAGTTTACTTTCGTGCACCGCAAGTTCGCCGAGCCACCTCCCTCGATCCACTTGCAACCTTGCCGGGTCTGCTAACCTGTTCGACCTAATTTTCTTGCACCGCATGTTCGCCGAGCCACCTCGCTCGTCCTCTTGCAACCTTGCCGGGTCTGCTAACCCGTTCGAGCTAACCTTCCTGCACCGCAGGTTCGCCGAGCCACCTCGCTCGTGCCTCTTGGAACCTTGCCGGGTTTGCTAATCCGTGCGAGGTAGCTTTCTTGCACCGAAAGTTCGCCGAGCCGCCTCGCTCGTGCCTCCTGCAACCTTGCGGGGTCTGCTAACCCGTGCGAGTTTACTTTCGTGCACCGCAAGTTCGCCGAGCCACCTCGCTCGATCCACTTGCAACCTTGCCGGGTCTGCTAACCCGTTCGACCTAACTTTCTTGCACCGCATGTTCGCCGAGCCACCTCGCTCGTCCTCTTGCAACCTTGCCGGGTCTGCTAACCCGTTCGAGCTAACCTTCCTGCACCGCAGGTTCGCCGAGCCACCTCGCTCGTGCCTCTTGGAACCTTGCCGGGTTTGCTAATCCGTGCGAGGTAGCTTTCTTGCACCGAAAGTTCGCCGAGCCACCTCGCTCGTGCCTCTTGCAACCTTGCCCGGTCTGCTAACCTGTGCGAGCTTACTTTCTTGCACCGCAAGTTCGCCGAGCCAACCCGCTCCTGCATCTTACAACCTTGCCGGGTCTGCTAGCCCGTCCGAGTATACTTTCCTGCACCGCAATTCGCCGAGCCACCTCGCTCGTGGCTCTTGCAACCTTGTTGGCTCTGCTAATCGGTGAGAGTTTAATTTCTTGCACCGCAAGTTCGCCGGGCAACCTCGCACGTGCCTCCTACAACCTTGAGGGGTCTGCTAACCCGTGCGAGTTTACTTTCTTGCACCGCAAGTTCGCCGAGCCACCTCGCTCATGCCTCCTGCAACCTTGAGGGGTCTGCTAACCCAGGCGAGTTTACTTTCTTCCACCGCAAGTTCGCCGAGCCACCTCGCTCGTGCCCCTTTTAATCTTGCCGAGTCTGTTAAGTTGTGCGAGCTTACTTTCTTGCACCGCAAGTTCGCCGAGCCACCTCGCTCTGGCCTCTTGCAACCTTGCCGGGTCTGCTAGCCCGTCCGAGTTTACTATCCTGCACCACAATTCACCGAGCCACCTGCCCCGTGCCTCTTGCAACCTTGCTGGGTCTGCTAACCCGTGCGAGTTTAATTTCTTGCACCGCAAGTTCGCCGAGCAACCTCGCTCGTGCCTCCTGCAACCTTGCGGGGTCTACTAACCCGTGCGAGTTTACTTTCTTATACCGCAAGTTCGCCGAGCGACCTCGCTCGTGCCTCTTGCAACCTTGCAGACCTCCGCAAGTTCGCCTGCCCACCTCGTTCGTGCCTCTTGCAACCATGCCGGGTCTGGTAACCCGTGCGAGTTTACTTTCCTGCACCGCGAGTTCAAGAACCATCTCGTTCGTGCCTCTTGGAACCCTATCGGGTCTGCTAACCCGTGCGAGATTACTTTCTTGCACCGCAAGTTCGGCGAGCCACCTCCCTCGTGCCTCTTGGAACCTCGCTGTGTCTGCTAAGCTGTGCGAGGTTGCTTTCTTGCACCGCAAGTTCGCCGAGCCACCTCCCTCGTGCCTCTTGCAACCTTGCCCGGTCTGCTAACTTGTGCGAGCTTACTTTCTTGCACCGCCAGTTTGCCGAGCCACCTCGCTCGTGCCTCTTGCAACCTTGCCGGGTCTGCTAGCCCGTCCGAGTATACTTTCCTGCTTCACAATTCGCCGAGCCACCTCGCTCGTGCCTCTTGCAACCTTGCTGGCTCGGCTAACCCATGGGAGTTTAATTTCTTGCGCCGCAAGTTCGCCGGGCAACCTCGCTCGTGCCTCCTGCAACCTTGGGGGGTCTGCTAACCCATGCGAGTTTACCCTATTGCACCGCAAGTTCGCCGAGCCACCTCGCTCGTGCCCCATGAAAACTTGCCAGGTCAGCGAAATCGTGCGAGTTTACTTTCCAGCACCGCAAGTTAGCCGAACCACCTCGCTCGTGCCCATCGCAACCTTGCCGGGTTTGCTAACCCGAGCGAGTTTACGTTCTTGCACCGCAAGTTCATTGAGCCACCTCGCTCGTGCCCCTTGCAACCTTGTCGGGTCTTCTAACCCGTGCGAGCTTACTTTCCTGCGCTGCAAGTTCGACGAGCCACCTCCCTCGTGCCTCTTGCAACCTTGCCGGGTCTGCTAATCCGTGCGAGTTTTCTTTCTTGCACGGCAAGTTCTTCGAACTACCTCGTTCGTGCCTCTTGCAAACTTGCCGGGTCTACTAACCCGTGCCAGTTTACTTTCCTGCACCCCAAGTTCTCCGAACCACCTCGCTCATGCCTCCTGCAACTTCGCTGGGTCTGCTAACTCGTGCGAGTTTACTTTCTTGAACCGCAAGTTCGCCAAGCCACCTCGCTCGTGCCCCTTGCAACCTTGCCGGGTCTGCTAACCCGTGCGAGCTTACTTTGCTGCACCGCAAGTTCGCCGAGCCACCTCGCTCGTGCGAGCGTACTTTCCTGCACCGCATGTTCGCCGAGCCACCTCGCTCGTGCCTCTTGCAACCCTACCGGGTCTGCTAGCCCGCGCGAGTTTACTTTCCTGCACCGCAATTCGCCAAGCCACCTCGTTCGTGCCTCTTGCAACCTTGCTGGGTCTGCTAACCCGTGCGAGGTAATTTCTTGCGCCGAATGTACGCCGAGCAACCTCGCTCGTGCCTCATGCAACCTTGAGGGGAATGCTAACCCGTGCGAGTTTACTTTCTTGCACCGCAAGTTCGCCGAGCCACTTCGCTCGTGCCTCTTGCAACCTTGCCAGGTCTGCTGACCCGTGCGAGATTACTTTCCTGCACTGCAGGTTCGCGGAGCCACCTCGCTCGTGCCTCTTGGAACCTTGCCGGGTTTACTAATCCGTTCGAGGTGGCTTTCTTGCACCGCAAGTTCGCCGAGCCACCTCGCTCGTGCCTCTTGCAACCTTGCTGGGTCTGCTAACCCGTGCGAGTTTAATTTCTTGCACCGCATGTTCGCCGAGCAATCTCACTCATGCCTCCTGCAACCTTGCGGGGTCTGCTAACCCGTGCGAGTTTACTTTCGTGCACCGCAAGTTCGCCGAGCCACCACGGTCGTGCCTCTTGCAACCTTACTGGGTCTGCTAACCCGTGCGAGTTTAATTTCTTGCACCGCATGTTCGCCGAGCAATCTCACTCATGCCTCCTGCAACCTTGCGGGGTCTGCTAACCCGTGCGAGTTTACTTTCCTGCACCGCAGGTTCGCCGAGCCACCTCGCTCGTGCCTCTTGGAACCTTGCCGGGTTTGCTAATCCGTGCGAGGTGGCTTCCTTGCTCCGCAAGTTCGCCGAGCCACCTCGCTCGTGCCTCTTGCAACCTTGCCCGGTCTGCTAACCTGAGCGAGCTTACTTTCTTGCACCGCAAGTTCGCCGAGCCAACTCGCTCCTGCATCTTACAACCTTGCCGGGTCTGCTAGCCCGTCCGAGTATACTTTCCTGCACCTCAATTCGCCGAGCCACCTCGCTCGTGGGTCTTGCAACCTTGCTGGCTCTGCTAACCGGTGAGAGTTTAATTTCTTGCACTGCAAGTTCGCCGGACAACCTCACTCGTGCCTCCTGCAACCTTGAGGGGTCTGCTAACCAGTGCGAGTTTACTTTCTTGCACCGCAAGTTCACCGAGCCACCTCGCTCGTGCCTCCTGCAACCTTGCCGGGTCTGCTAACCCGTGCGAGTTTACTCTCTTGCACCGCAAGTTTGCCGACCAACCTCGCTCGTGCCTCTTGCAACCTTGCCGGGTCTTCTAATCCGTGTGAGTTTACTTTCTTACACTGCAATTTCGCCTAGCCACCTCGCTCGTGCCCCATGCAAACTTGCCAAGTCTGCTAACTCGTGCGAGTTTACTTTCCTGCACTGCAAGTTTGCCGAGCCACCTCGTTCGTGCCTCTTGCAACCTTGCCGGGTCAGCTATCCCGTGAGAGATTTCTTTCATGCACCACAAGTTCGCCGAGCCACCTCGCTCGTGCCTCTTGCAACCTTGTCGGGTCTGCTAACCCGTGCGAGCTTACTTTCCTGCGCCGCAAGTTCGACGAGCCACCTCCCTCGTGCCTCTTGCAACCTTGCCGGGTCCGCTAACCCGTGCGAGTATACTTTCTTGAACCGTAAGTTCTCTGAGCGACCTCGTTCCTGCCACTTGCAACCTTGCTGGGTATGCTAACCCATGCAAGCTTACTTTCCAGCACCGCAAGTTCGCCGAGCCACCTCGCTCGTGCCTCATGCAACCTTGCCGGGTCTGCTAACTCGTGCGAGCATACTTTCCTGCACCGCATGTTCGCCGTGCCACCTCGCTCGTGCCTCTTGCAACCCTGCCGGGTCTGCTAGCCCGTGCGAGTTTACTTTCCGGCACCGCAATTCGCCAACCACATCGTTCGTCCCTCTTGCAACCTTGTTGGGTCTGCTAACCCGTGCGAGTTTAATTTCTTGTACCGCATGTTCGCCGAGCAACCTCGCTCGTGCCTCCTGCAACCTTGCGGGGTCTGCTAACCCGTGCGAGTTTACTTTCGTGCACCGCAATTTCGCCGAGCCACCTCGCTCGATCCACTTGCAACCTTGCCGGGTCTGCTAACCCGTTCGACCTAACTTTCTTGCACCGCATGTTCGCCGAGCCACCTCGCTCGTCCTCTTGCAACCTTGCCGGGTCTGCTTACCCGTTCGAGCTAACCTTCCTGCACCGCAGGTTCGCCGAGCCACCTCGCTCGTGCCACTTGGAACCTTGCCGGGTTTGCTAATCCGTGCGAGGTAGCTTTCTTGCACCGAAAGTTCGCCGAGCCGCCTCGCTCGTGCCTCCTGCAACCTTGCGGGGTCTGCTAACCCGTGCGAGTTTACTTTCGTGCACCGCAAGTTCGCCGAGCCACCTCGCTCGATCCATTTGCAACCTTGCCGGGTCTGCTAACCCGTTCGACCTAACTTTCTTGCACCGCATGTTCGCCGAGCCACCTCGCTCGTCCTCTTGTAACCTTGCCGGGTCTGCTAACCCGTTCGAGCTAACCTTCCTGCACCGTAGGTTCGCCGAGCTACCTCGCTCGTGCCCTCTTGGAACCTTGCCGGGTTTGCTAATCCGTGCGAGGTAGCTTTCTGGCACCGAAAGTTCGCCGAGCCACCCTCGCTCGCTCGGCCTCTTGCAACCTGCCCGGTCTGCTAACCTCGTGCGAGCTTACTTTCTTGCACCGCAAGTTCGCCGAGCCAACCCGCTCCTGCATCTTACAACCTTGCCGGGTCTGCTAGCCCGTCCGAGTATACTTTCCTGCACCGCAATTCGCCGAGCCACCTTGCTCGTGGCTCTTG